>NC_091323.1:16288133-16318133 GCF_038502225.1 Cherax quadricarinatus | reverse complement strand
CACGAAAGAATCAAGGAGACATCCCCAGACATAATAGCACTCACAGAAACAAAACTCACCAGAATAATAACAGATTCAATCTTTCCATCCGGATATCAAATCCTCAGGAAAGACAGGGAGGAGAGGGGGAGGAGGAGTTGCACTGCTCATTAAAAACCAGTGGGGGGTTGAGAAAATGGAAGGAATTAATGGCACGGGCGAAAGGGACTACTTAGTTGGAACAATCCAGTCTGAGGGACATAAGGTGATAATTGCAGTAATGTACAACCCACCACAGAACTGCAGGAGGCCAAGAGAAGAATACGATGAGAGCAACAGAGCAATGGTCGACACACTAGCCGAGGTGGCCAGGAGAGCACACATGGGGGGAGCAAAGTTACTAGTTATGGGTGATTTCAATCACAAGGAGATTGACTGAGAAAACCTGGAGCCCCATGGGGGTCCCGAAACATGGAGAGCCAAGATGATGGATGTGGTACTGGAAAACCTCATGCATCAACATGTTAGAGACACTACCAGAGAGAGAGGAGAGGATGAAACAGCACGACTGGACCTTGTATTCACCTTAAGTAGTTCTGACATCGAGGATATCATGTATGAAAGGCCCCTGGGAGCTAGTGATCATGTGGTTCTGTGCTTCGACTACATAGTTGAGCTCCAAGTGGAGAGAGCAGCAGGAATAGGGTGGGAAAAACCAGACTACAAAAGGATGAACTACTCAGGCTTGAGGAACTTCTTTCAAGACATTCAGTGGGAGACGGAACTGACAGGAAAACCAGTACAAGAAATGATGGACTATGTGGCAACAAAATGCAAGGAGGCAGAGGAGAGGTTTGTTCCCAAGGGAAACAGAAATAATGGGAAGAACAGAACGAGTCCTTGGTTCACCCAAAGGTTCAGGGAGGCAAAAACTAGGTGTACTAGAGAATGGAAAAGGTACAGAAGACAGAGAACTCAGGAAAATAAAGAGATTAGCCGAAGAGCCAGAAACGAATATGCACAGATAAGAAGGGAGGCTCAGCGGCAATACGAAAATGACATAGCATCGAAAGTCAAGACTGACCCGAAGCTGTTGTACAGCCACATCAGGAGGAAAACAACAGTCAAGGACCAGGTAATCAGACTGAGGAAGGGTGATGGGGAATTCACAAGAAACGACCGGGAGGTATGTCAGGAGCTCAACACAAGATTTAAAGAAGTATTTACAGTGGAAACCGGTAGGACTCCAGGAAATCAGAGCAGGGGGGGTGCACCAGCAAGTGTTGGATGAGGTACATATAACCAAGGAGGAGGTGAAGAAGCTGCTATGCGAACTTGACACCTCCAAGGCGGTGGGACCAGACAACATCTCTCCGTGGGTCCTTAAAGAGGGAGCAGAGATATTGTGTGTACCGTTAACAAAGATCTTCAACACATCATTTGAAACTGGGCAACTCCCCGAGGTATGGAAGATGGCAAATGTAGTCCCAATTTTTAAAAAGGGAGACAGACATGAGGCACTAAACTACAGACCTATATCACTAACGTGTATAGTATGCAAGGTCATGGAGAAGATCATCAGGAGGAGAGTGGTGGAGCACCTGGAAAGAAACAAGTGTATAATTGACAACCAGCATGGTTTCAGGGAGGGAAAATCCTGTGTCACAAACCTACTAGAGTTTTATGACAAGGTGACAGAAGTAAGACAAGAGAGAGAGGGGTGGATCGACTGCATTTTTTTTAACTGCAAGAAGGCCTTCGACACAGTTCCTCACAAGAGGTTACTGCAAAAGCTAGAGGATCAGGCACACATAACAGGAAAGGCACTGCAATGGATCAGAGAATACCTGACAGGGAGGCAACAACGAGTCATGGTACGTGACGAGGTGTCAGAGTGGGCGCCTGTGACAAGCGGGGTCCCACAGGGGTCAGTCCTAGGACCTGTGCTGTTCTTGGTATATGTGAATGACATAACGGAAGGGATAGACTCAGAAGTGTCCTTGTTTGCGGACGATGTGAAGTTAATGAGAAGAATCAAATCGGATGAGGATCAGGCAGGACTACAAAGAGACCTGGACAGGCTACAAGCCTGGTCCAGCAACTGGCTCCTTGAGTTTAACCCTGCCAAATGCAAAGTCATGAAGATTGGGGAAGGGCAAAGAAGACCGCAGACACAATATAGTTTAGACGGCCAAAGTCTGCAACCCTCACTCAAGGAAAAAGCTCTGGGGGTGAGTATAACACCGAGCATATCTCCCGAGGCGCACATCAATCAGATAACTGCTGCAGCATACGGGCGCCTGGCAAACCTACGGATAGCGTTCCGATACCTCAGTAAGGATTCGTTCAAGACTCTGTATACCATTTACGTCAGGCCCATACTGGAGTATGCAGCACCAGTTTGGAATCCACACCTAGTCAAGCACGTCAAGAAATTAGAGAAAGTGCAAAGGTTTGCAACAAGACTAGTCCCAGAGCTACGGGGATTGTCCTACGAAGAAAGGTTGAGGGAAATCGGCCTGACGACACTGGAGGCCAGGAGGGTCAGGGGAGACATGATAACGATATATAAAATACTGCGCGGAATAGACGAGGTGGACAAAGACGGGATGTTCCAGAGATGGGACACAGACACAAGAGGTCACAATTGGAAGTTGAAGACTCAGATGAATCAAAGGGATGTTAGGAAGTATTTCTTCAGTCATAGAGTAGTCAAGCTGTGGAATAGCCTAGAAAGTGAAGTAGTGGAGGCGGGAACCATGCGGGAACCATACATAGTTTTAAGGCGAGGTATGATAAAGCTCATGGAGCAGGGAGAGAGAGGACCTAGTACCAGTCAGTGAAGAGGCGGGGCCAGGAGCTATGACTCGACCCTTGCAACCACAAATAGGTGAGTACAAATAGGTGAGTACACACTCACACACACATACACACATACACACACACACACACACACACACACACACACACACACACACACACACACACACACACACACACACACACACACACACATACACACAAACACACATACACATACACACAATCACACACACATACACACACATACGCACACACATACACACACACATACACACACACACACACACACACATACACACACATACACACACATACACACACACACACACACACACACACACACACACACTCACACACATACACACACACACACACACACACACACACACACACACACACACACACACTGAGAGGAGGTCACACCCTGACAGGATCACCAGTTCCTATCTTAAGGAAACCAGAAGGATATTCATCTGCACCACACAGGGGTAAGGAACTCTGCTACCTCCTTGCTTCCTAACCCAAACCCGCACACATGTTCTCCCAAAAACGCGCAGGTTTGGTATCCCTCTAAGACCCATTATGTTTGATATTCCTTTACGACCCATCACGTCTGGTATTCCTCTACTGCCCATCACGTCTGGTATTCCTCTACGACCCATCACGTCTGGTATTCCTCTACGACCCATCACGTCTTGTATTCCTCTACGGCCCATCATGTCTGGTATTCCTCTACGACCCATCACGCCTGGTATCCCTTTACACCCCATCACGTCTGGTATTCCTCTGCGACCCATCACGTCTGGTATCCCTCTATGACCCATCACGTCTGCTGTCCCTCTGCGACCCATCACGTTTGGTATTTCTCTGCGGCCCATAACGACTGGTATCCCTCTACGACCAATCCCTCCTGGGAGCGGTAGCTCTTTACATCGTTTGGTAGTCATTCCGGCCAAACACTTTCCAAACTTTGGGCATCTTCAGTAATTCTTATCTTCTCCTCCAATCCCGGAAGCTGCGTATTCAGCTCACACTGAGGCCCGGGGTTCGATCCCCGGTACGGGTGGACACATTAGGACGTGTTTCCTTAAGACACCTGCTGTCCCTGTGCACCTATCAGTAAAATAGGTGCCTGGGTGTTAGTCGACTGGTGTGGGGTCGCATCCTGGGGATAAAAATTGACCTGATTTGCGCGAAATGCTCTGCATAACAATGGGCTTTCTATATAGTATGTAATTGATGTCAGCTACGTCTGCATAAGTTGTATCATGTACTTATAGAAATAAAGATTATTATTATTATTATTATTATTAGTAGTAGTAGTAGTAGTAGTAGTAGTAGTAGTAGTATTAACTAACAGACCATCAGAAACAAGAAACTCGCCAGCCTGGATGTCATCTCTGCACCTGGGTCCTCCATTGACCAGGTTATTTCCTTACTATGGAACTTGATTCCCGACGACCTTCCTCCAGCTCTTCCTAAACAGTACTGACGGACTGATTCACTGAGTCAGCCTCAACCTTTTTTCTTTCGGGGATGATGACTACAAACACAAAAAATACGGCCTAATCATGGGATCACACTCCCAGCGCCATTTTGGCCATCATTTTTCATTAAGTGTCAGCAGGGGCAATATTGACCTCCATCTTTAGTGTCAGCAGAGGCAATACTGGCCTGATCCATAATTGTCAGCAGGGGCAATATTGGCCGCCCCGTCATTGTCAGCAGGGGCAATATTATCCTCCATCATTGTCAAGAAGGGCAATAGTGGCCTCCTCCATCATTAAGTGTCAGCAGGGGTAATTGGCCTCTATCATTAAGTGTCAGCAGGGCAATATTATACTCCATCATTAAGTGTCAGCAGGGGCAATAGTGGCCTCCTCCATCATTAAGTGTCAGCAGGGGTAATTGGCCTCTATCATTAAGTGTCAGCAGGGCAATATTATACTCCATCATTAAGTGTCAGAAGGAGCAATAGTGGCCTCCTTCATCACTGAGTGTCAGCAGGGGCAATATTATCCTCCAACATAAAGTGTCAGCATGGGCAACAGTGGCCTCCCCCATCATTAAGTGTCAGCAGGGGCAATAGTGGCCTCCATCATTAAGTGTCAGCAGGGGCAACAGTGGCCTCCTCCATCATTAAGTGTCAGCAGGGGCAATAGTGGCCTCCTCCATCATTAAGTGTCAGGAGGGGCAGTTCTGGCCTCCATCATTAAGTGTCAGCAGGGGAAGTAGTGGCCTCCTCCATCATTAAGTGTCAGCAGGGGAAGTAGTGGCCTCCTCCATCATTAAGTGTCAGCAAAGGCAATAGTGGCCTCCTCCATCATTAAGTGTCAGGAGGGGCAGTTGTGGCCTCCATCATTAAGTGTCAGCAGGGGCAGTAGTGGCCTCCTCCATCATTAAGTGTCAGCAGGGGCAGTAGTGGCCTCCTCCATCATTAAGTGTCAGCAGGGGAAGTTGTGGCCTCCTCCATCATTAAGGATCAGGAGGGGCAGTAGTGGCCTCGTCTATCATTAAGTGTCAGCAGGGGCAGTAGTGGCCTCCTCCATCATTAAGTGTCAGCAGGAGCAGTAGTGGCCTCCTCCATCATTAAGTGTCAGCAGGGGCAATAGTGGCCTCCTCCATCATTAAGTGTCAGCAGGGGCAATAGTGGCCTACTCCATCATTGTCAGCAGGGGCAATAGTGGCCTCCTCCAACATTAAGTGTCAGCAGGGGCAATAGTGGCCTCCTCCATCATTAAGTGTCAGCAGGGGCAATAGTGGCCTCCTCCATCATTAAGTGTCAGCAGGGGCAATAGTGGCCTACTCCATCATTAAGTGTCAGCAGAGGCAATAGTGCCCTACTCCATCATTAAGTGTCAGCAGGGGCAATAGTGGACTACTCCATCATTAAGTGTCAGCAGGGGCAATAGTGGCCTACTCCATCATTAAGTGTCAGCAGGGGCAATAGTGCCCTACTCCATCATTAAGTGTCAGCAGGGGCAATAGTGGCCTCCTCCAACATTAAGTGTCAGCAGGGGCAATAGTGGCCTCCTCCATCATTAAGTGTCAGCAGGGGCAATAGTGGCCTACTCCATCATTAAGTGTCAGCAGGGGCAATAGTGGCCTCCTCCAACATTAAGTGTCAGCAGGGGCAATAGTGGCCTCCTCCATCATTAAGTGTCAGCAGGGGCAATAGTGGCCTCCTCCATCATTAAGTGTCAGCAGGGGCAATAGTGGCCTACTCCATCATTAAGTGTCAGCAGGGGCAATAGTGGCCTACTCCATCATTAAGTGTCAGCAGAGGCAATAGTGGCCTCCTCCAACATTAAGTGTCAGCAGGGGCAATAGTGACCTCCTCCATCATTAAGGATCAGGAGGGGCAGTAGTGGCCTCCTCTATCATTAAGTGTCAGCAGGGGCAGTAGTGGCCTCCTCCATCATTAAGTGTCAGCATGGGCAATAGTGGCCACCTCCATCATTAAGTGTCAGCAGGGCCAAAATTATCCTCCACCATTAAGTGTCAGCAGGGCAATATTATCCTCCACCATTAAGTGTCAGCAGGGCAGTATTATCCTAAATCATTAAGTGTCAGCAGGGGCAATAGTGGCCTCCTCCATCATTAAGTGTCAGCAGGGGCAATAATGGCCTTCTCCATCATTAAGTGTCAGCAGGGGCAGTTGTGGCCTCCTCCATCATTAAGTGTCAGGAGGGGCAGTTGTGGCCTCCATCATTAAGTGTCAGGAGGGGCAGTTGTGGCGTCCTCCATCATTAAATGTCAGCAGGGGCAGTTGTGGCCTCCATCATTAAGTGTCAGCAGGGGCAGTTGTGGCCTCCATCATTAAGTGTCAGCAGGGGCAGTTGTGGCCTCCATCATTAAGTGTCAGCAGGGGCAGTTGTGGCCTCCATCATTAAGTGTCAGCAGGGGCAATAGTGGCCTCCTCCATCATTAAGTGTCAGCAGGGGCAATAGTGGCCTTCTCCATCATTAAGTGTCAGCAGGGGCAGTTGTGGCCTCCATCATTAAGTGTCAGGAGGGGCAGTTGTGGCGTCCTCCATCATTAAGTGTCAGCAGGGGCAGTTGTGGCCTCCATCATTAAGTGTCAGCAGGGGCAGTTGTGGCCTCCATCATTAAGTGTCAGCAGGGGCAGTTGTGGCCTCCATCATTAAGTGTCAGCAGGGGCAGTTGTGGCCTCCATCATTAAGTGTCAGCAGGGGCAATAGTGGCCTCCTCCATCATTAAGTGTCAGCAGGGGCAATAGTGGCCTTCTCCATCATTAAGTGTCAGCAGGGGCAGTTGTGGCGTCCTCCATCATTAAGTGTCAGCAGGGGCAATAATGGCCTTCTCCATCATTAAGTGTCAGCAGGGGCAGTTGTGGCCTCCTCCATCATTAAGTGTCAGGAGGGGCAGTTGTGGCCTCCTCCATCATTAAGTGTCAGGAGGGGCAGTTGTGGCGTCCTCCATCATTAAGTGTCAGCAGGGGCAGTTGTGGCGTCCTCCATCATTAAGTGTCAGCAGGGGCAGTTGTGGCGTCCTCCATCATTAAGTGTCAGCAGGGGCAGTTGTGGCCTCCATCATTAAGTGTCAGCAGGGGCAGTTGTGGCCTCCATCATTAAGTGTCAGCAGGGGCAGTTGTGGCCTCCTCCATCATTAAGTGTCAGCAGGGGCAGTTGTGGCCTCCATCATTAAGTGTCAGCAGGGGCAGTTGTGGCCTCCATCATTAAGTGTCAGCAGGGGCAGTTGTGGCGTCCTCCATCATTAAGTGTCAGCAGGGGCAGTTGTGGCGTCCTCCATCATTAAGTGTCAGCAGGGGCAGTTGTGGCCTCCATCATTAAGTGTCAGCAGGGGCAGTTGTGGCCTCCATCATTAAGTGTCAGCAGGGGCAGTTGTGGCCTCCTCCATCATTAAGTGTCAGCAGGGGCAGTTGTGGCCTCCATCATTAAGTGTCAGCAGGGGCAGTTGTGGCCTCCATCATTAAGTGTCAGCAGGGGCAGTTGTGGCGTCCTCCATCATTAAGTGTCAGCAGGGGCAGTTGTGGCGTCCTCCATCATTAAGTGTCAGCAGGGGCAGTTGTGGCCTCCATCATTAAGTGTCAGCAGGGGCAGTTGTGGCCTCCATCATTAAGTGTCAGCAGGGGCAGTTGTGGCCTCCTCCATCATTAAGTGTCAGCAGGGGCAGTTGTGGCCTCCTCCATCATTAAGTGTCAGCAGGGGCAGTAAGGATAAATTCAAAACACTGGCTTCCAGATAACATATATTACAATAAACAATAGAATGTGGTTGATCCTCTACTGGGGATGTAGAGGGGAGGGAGGGGGAGCATGGTAGGGGATGGGACATGTTAGAGGGGAGGGAGGGGGAGCAAGGTAGGGCTGGGGCATATTAGAGGGGAGGGAGGGGGAGGAGGATAGGGCTGAGGCATGTTAGAGGGGAGGGAGGGGGAGCAGGGTAGGGCTGGGGCATGTTAGAGGGGAGGGAGAAGGGAAGCAGGGTAGGGCTGGGACATGTTAGAGGGAAGGGAGGGAGAGCAGGGTAGGGCTGGGGCATGTTAGAGGGGAGGGAGAAGGGAAGCAGGGTAGGACTGGGACATGTTAGAGGGGAGGGAGAGTGGAAGCAGGGTAGGACTGGGGCATATTAGAAGGGAGGGAGACGGGAAGCAGGGTAGGACTGGGGAATGTTAGAAAGGGAGGAGAAGCAGGGTAGGGCTGGGGCATGGTAGAGGGAAAGGAGGGTAGGGCTGGGGCATGCTAGAGGGAAGGGAAAGGGGAAACAAGGTAGGGCTGGGGCATGTTAGATGGGGAGGAGAAACAGGGTAGGGCTGGGGCATGATAGAGGGAAAGTAGGGAAGGGCTGGGACATGTTAGAGGGGAAGTAGGGTAGGGCTGGGGCACGTTAGAGGGAAAGGGGAAGTAGGGTAGGGCTGGGGCATGTTAGAGGGGAACTAGGGTAGGAGCGTAGGGCTGGGGCATGTTAGAGAGGAAAGGGAAGTAGGGTAGGGCTGGGGCATGTTATAGGGGAAGGGGAAGTAGGGTAGAGCTGGGACATGGTAGAGGGGGAGGGGAAATAGGGTAGGGCTGGGATATGTTAGAAGGGAAGCGGAAGTATGGTAGGGCTGGGATATGTTAGAGGGGAAGGGGAAGGGGAAGTAGGGTAGGACTGGGATATGTTAGAGGGGAAGGGGAAGTAGGGTTGGGGTGGGATATGTTAGAGGGGAAGGAGAAGTAGGGTAGAGCGGGGACATGGTAGAGAGGGAGGGGAAGTAGGGTAGGGCTGGGACATGGTAGAGGGAAAGGGGAAGTAGGGTAGGGCTGGGATATGTTAGAGCTGAAGGGGAAGTATGGTAGGGCTGGGACATGGTAGAGGGATAGGGGAAGTAGGGTAGGGCTGGGACATGGTAGAGGGATAGGGGAAGTAGGGTAGGACTGGGACATGGTAGAGGGGGAGGGGAAGTAAGGTAGGGCTGGGATATGTTAGAGCTGAAGGGGTAGTATGGTAGGGCTGGGACATGGTAGAGGGATAGGGGAAGTAGGGTAGGGCTGGGACATGGTAGAGGGATAGGGGAAGTAGGGTAGGGCTGGGACATGGTAGAGGGGGAGGGGAAGTAGGGTAGGGCTGGGATATGTTAGAGCTGAAGGGGTAGTATGGTAGGGCTGGGACATGCTAGGGGGGGAGGGGAAGTAGGGTAGGGCTGGGATATGTTAGAGCTGAAGGGGTAGTATGGTAGGGCTGGGACATGGTAGAGGGAAAGGGGTGGATACGTGTGTTCAATATATAAATATTAATGATACGATTCAGTTTTTTGGGAGGTTAGGAGAGAGTTTGTTCCCATTCACTGTATGTGTGTGTTAGTTACCATTTTGTCCTAGGCACATGTCGATTAGACACTAGGCCTGTTGTATATGCGTGCTTGTATGTGTGTGTGTGTGTGTGTGTGTGTGTGTGTGTGTGTGTGTGTGTGTGTGTTTATGTATGTGTGTATGTATGTATGCATGTGTGTATGTGTGTGTGTGTGTGTGTGTGTGTGTGTGTATCTGTCTGTCTGTCTGTCTGTCTGTGTATACTCACCTAGTTGTGGTTGCAAGGGTCGATTCATAGCTCCTGGCCCCGCCTCTTCACTGGTCGCTACTAGGTCACTCTCTCTGAATCGTGAGCTTTATCATACCTCTGCTTAAAGCTATGAATGGATCCTGCCTCCACTACATCGCTTCCCAAACTATTCCACTTAATGACTAATCTGTGACTGAAGAAATACTTCCTAACATCCCTGTGATTCATCTGAGTCCCATCTCGGGAACATTCTGTCTCTGTCCACCTTATCAGTTCCTCTCAGTATTTTATATGTCGTTATGATGTCCCCCCTATCTCTCCTGTCCTCCAGTGTCGTCAGGTTGATTTCCCTTAGCCTCTCCTCGTGGGACATACCCCTTAGCTCTGGGACTAGTCTTGTTGCAAATCTTTGCACTTTCTCTAGTTTATTTACGTGTTTGGCTAGGTGTGGGTTCCAAACTGGTGCCGCATACTCCAATATGGGCCTAACGTACACAGTGTACAGGGTCCTGAACGATTCCTTATTAAGATGTCGGAATGCTGTTCTGAGGTTTGCTAGGCGCCCATATGCTGCAGCAGTTATTTGGTTGATGTGCGCCTCAGGAGATATGCCTGGTGTTATGCTCACCCCAAGATCTTTTTCCTTGAGTGAGGTTTGTAGTCTCTTGCCGTCTAGACTGTACTCCGTCTGCGGTCTTCTTTGCCCTTCCCCAATCTTCATGACTCTGCACTTGGTGGGGTTGAACTCCAGGAGCCAATTTCTGGACCAAGCCTGCAGCCTGTCCAGATCCCTTTGTAGCTCTGCCTGGTCCTCGTCAGATTGAATTCTTCTCATCAGTTTCACGTCATCTGCAAACAGGGACACTTCGGAGTCTATTCCTTTCGCCATGTCGTTCATAAATACCAAAAACAGCACCGGTCCTAGGACTGACCCCTGAGGAACCCCACTCGTCACAGGTGCCCACTCTGACACTTCGCCGCGTACCATGACTCGCTGTTGTCTTCCTGACAGGTATTCCCTGATCCATTCTAGTACCTTCCCTGTTATCCCTGTGTCAAACGCCTTCTTACGATTTGTGTGTGTGTAGTCACTTGATTGTACTCACCTAATTGTTGTTGCAGGGGTCGAGACTCAGCTCCTGGCCCCGCCTCTTCACTGATCGCTACTAGGTCCTCTCCCTCTCTGCTTCCTGAGCTTTGGCATACCTCTTCTTAAAACTATGTACGTTCCTGCCTCCACTACTTCACTTGCTAGGCTATTCCACTTCCTGACGACTCTATGACTGAAGAAATACTTCCTAACGTCCCTGTGACTCGTCTGAGTCTTCAGCTTCCAGTTGTGACCCCTTGTTTCTGTGTCCCCTCTCTGGAACATCCTGTCTCTGTCCACCTTGTCTATTCCCCGCAGTATCTTGTATGTCGTTATCATGTCTCCCCTGACCCTTCTGTCCTCCAGTGTCGTCAGTCCGATTTCCCTCAACCTTTCCTCGTACGACATTCCCCTGAGCTCTGGGACTAGCCTTGTTGCAAACCTTTGTACTTTCTCTAACTTCTTGACGTGCTTGACCAGGTGTGGGTTCCAGACTGGTGCTGCATACTCCAGTATGGGCCTAACATACACAGTGTACAGTGTCTTGAACGATTCCTTATTAAGGTATCGGAACGCTATTCTCAGGTTTGCCAGGCGCCCGTATGCTGCAGCAGTTATTTGGTTGATGTGCCTCCGGTGATGTGCTCGGTGTTATGGTCACCCCAAGGTCTTTCTCCCTGAGTGAGGTCTGTACTCTTTGTCCACCTAGCCTATACTCTGTCTGCGGTCTTCTTTGCCCCTCCCCAATCTTCATGACTTTGCATTTGGCAGGGTTGAATTCGAGTGTGTATGTGTGTGTGTGTGTGTGTGTGTGTGTGAGTGTGAGTGTGAGTGTGAGTGTGAGTGTGAGTGTGAGTGTGAGTGTGAGTGTTGGATTCCTTGCCGTGTTTATATTTTTTGTATAAAACTTACCTGTTGTTTGTGTTTAAATTTAAAAGAGGAAGTGCACTTGGTGTACAGGGGTGTGTGCAGGGGGTGTACAGGGGGTGTGCACTGTATACAGTGTGTGAGGATTTTGTAAAAAGTGAGAAAGGTGACGTTCAGATGAAGTGGTGGCGTACTGGTCGTGGGAGTGACGTGCATGGCATGGGGGCTTTTGTTAGTAACGTAAAGGGGGTAGACGTGATGTACAGGGCGTGGGTGTAACATACAAGACGTGGGTTGACGTACAGGTAAGAGGAGGCGTATAGGGATTGGGGGTGTTGCACAAGGCGTGGGAGTGACGTACAGAGCATAGGATACACAGGGGATCTTGGTGACGTACAGAGTGTGGGGGATGACGTACAGTTTGTGAGAGTGTCGTACCGAGGGTTGGAGTGATATACAGGGGGTGGGGAGGGGTGACGTTCAAGGCATGGGAGTATTGTACAGCACGTAGGAGAAGTGACGTACAGGGCGTGGGAGTGTTATACAGGGCGTGGGTGGGTGTACAAGGTGATATATATCCAACATTAGGAACTATACACATTGAGGAAGCTCTCAACTAAAACATGATAATATAGTGCTGGGTTGTACACTATGTGTAGTCTGTGCACGCTCTTTGTACACTGTGTACTTCAGCACTGTGAGTACATCTTGATTCTCATACCCTGATTTTCAAGTACAGAGTACAGCAGGAGAGAGAGAGAGAGCAGTGCAGCAGAGCTCTCTCTCTCTTTCTATACTGTCTCTTAAACGGTAAACTCACAGAGTTGTAGTAAACTCAAGGTTAAACATGCTTGTAGAATAAACTTTGTCTCCTACTGTCAAACACTTGATAAAAAGTGTCGAGTTTCCTCCCTTGGAAAACAGATTTAAAGTGTGTTGAAGGTGTGTCACACAGCTGTTTAAGATGTGTTGAAGGTGAGTCACACAGCTGTTTAAGATGTGTCAAACAGGGGTGTTGAAAGTGTGTCACACATGTGTTTAAGGTGTGTCACACAGGTGTGTTGAAGGTGTGTCACACAGAAGTGTTGTAGGTGTGTCACAAAGCTGTTTAAGATGTGTCACAAAGGTGTGTTGAAAGTGTGTCACACATGTGTTTAAGGTGTGTTACACAGCTGTTTAAGATATGTCACACAGGTGTGTTGAAAGTGTGTCACACAGATATGTTGAAGGTGTGTCAAACAGGTGTTTAAGATGTATCACACAGGTGTGTTGAAGGTGTGTCACGCAGGAGTGTTGTAGGTGTGTCACACAGGTGTGTTGTAGGTGTGTCACAAAGGAGTGTTGAAGATGTGTCACACAGGAGTGTTGAAGGTGTGTCACACAGAAGTGTTGTAAGTGTGTCACACAGGAGTGTTGTAGGTGTGTCACACAGGAGTGTTGAAGGTGTGTCACACAGGAGTGTTGCAGGTGTGTCACACAGGAGTGTTGTAGGTGTGTCATACAGGTGTGTTGTGGGTGTGTCACACAGGAGTGTTGTAAGTGTGTCACACAGGAATCTTGTGTGTCACACAGGTGTGTTGTAGGTGTGTCACACATTAGTGTTGTAAGTGTGTCACACAGGTGTGTTGTAGGTGTGCCACACAGGTGTGTTGTAGGTGTGTCACACAGGAGTGTTGTAAGTGTGTCACACAGGAGTGTTGTAAGTGTGTCACACAGGAGTGTTGTAAGTGTCACACAGGAGTGTTGTGTGTCACACAGGTGTGTTGTAGGTGTGTCACACAGGAGTGTTGTGTGTCACACAGAGTGTTGTAAGTGTCACACAGGAGTGTTGTGTGTCACACAGGAGTGTTGTAAGTGTCACACAGGTGTGTTATAGGTGTGTCACACAGGAGTGTTGTAAATGTGTCACACTGGAGTGTTGTAAGTGTGTCACACATGGAGTGTTGTAAGTTTGTCACACAGGAGTGTTGTAAGTGTGTCACACAGGTGTGTTGTAGGTGTGTCACACAGAAGTGTTGTGTGTCACACAGGAGTGCTGTGGGTGTGTCACACAGGAGTGTTGAAAGTGTGTCACACAGGAGGGTTGTGTGTCACACAGGAGTGTTGTAAGTGTGTCACACAGGTGTGTTGTAGGTGTGTCACCCAGGAGTGTTGTGTGTCACACAGGAGTGTTGTAGGTGTGTCACACATGAGTGTTGTAAGTGTGTCACACAGGGGTGTTGTAAGTGTGTCACACAGGAGTGTTTTAAGTGTGTCACACAGGAGTGTTGTAAGTGTGTCACACAGGTGTGTTGTAAGTGTGTCACACAGGAGTGTTTTAAGTGTGTCACACAGCAGTGTTGTAGGTGTGTCACACAGGAGCGTTGTGTGTCACACAGCAGTGTTGTAGGTGTGTCACACAAGAGTGTTGTAAGTGTCACACTGGAATGTTGTAAGTGTGTCACACAGGAGTGTTGTTAGTGAGTCACACAGGAGTGTTGTAAGTGTGTCACACAGGAGTGTTGTAAGTGTGTCACACTGGAGTGTTGTGTGTCACACAGGAGTGTTGTGTGTCACACAGGTGTGTTGTAGGTGTGTCACACAGGAGTGTTGTGTGTCACACAGCAGTGTTGTAGGTGTGTCACACAGGAGTGTTGTAAGTGTCACACTGGAGTGTTGTGTGTCACAGGAGTGTTGTTAGTGAGTCACACAGGAGTGTTGTAAGTGTGTCACACAGGAGTGTTGTAAGTGTGTCACACAGGAGTGTTGTAAGTGTGTCACACAGCAGTGTTGTAGGTGTGTCACACAGGAGCGTTGTGTGTCACACTGGAGTGTTGTAAGTGTCACACAGGAGTGTTGTGTGTCACACAACAGTGTTGTAGGTGTGTCACACAAGAGTGTTGTAAGTGTGTCACACTGGAGTGTTGTGTGTCACAGGAGTGTTGTAAGTGTGTCACACAGGTGTGCTTTAAGTGTGTCACACAGGAGTGTTGTGTGTCACACAGGAGTGTTGTGTGTCACACAGGTGTGTTGTAGGTGTGTCACACAGGAGTGTTGTGTGTCACACAACAGTGTTGTAGGTGTGTCACACTGGAGTGTTGTGTGTCACACTGGAGTGTTGTAAGTGTGTCACAAAGGAGTGTTGTAAGTGTGTCACACTGGAGTGTTGTGTGTCACACAGGAGTGTTGCGTGTCACACAGGAGTGTTGTGTGTCACACAGGTGTGTAGTAGGTGTGTCACACAGGAGTGTTGTAAGTGTGTCACACAGGAGTGTTGTAGGTGTGTCACACAGGAGTGTTGTAAGTGTGTCACACTGGAGTGTTGTGTGTCACACAGGAGTGTTGTAAGTGTGTCACACAGGAGTGTTGTGTGTCACACAGGTCTGTTGTAGGTGTGTCACACAGGAGTGTTGTGTGTCACACAGGAGTGTTGTAGGTGTGTCACACAGGAGTGTTGTGTGTCACACAGGTCTGTTGTAGGTGTGTCACACAGGAGTGTTGTGTGTCACACAGGAGTGTTGTAGGTGTGTCGCACAGGAGTGTTGTGTGTCACACTGTAGTGTTGTAAGTGTGTCACACAATAGTGTTGTAAGTGTGCAACACAGGAGTGTTGTAAGTGTGTCACACAGGAGTGTTTTAAGTGTGTCACACAGGAGTGTTGTGTGTCACACAGGAGTGTTGTAATGTCACACAGGTGTGGTGTAGGTGTGTCACAGGAGTGTTGCAAGTGTCAAACAGGAGTTTTGTAAGTGTGTCACACAGGAGTGTTGTAAGTGTGTCACACAGGAGTGTTGTGTGTCACACAGGAGTGTTGTAAGTGTGTCACACAGGTGTGTTGTAGGTGTGTCACACAGGAGTGTTGTGTGTCACACTGGAGTGTTGTAAGTGTCACACAGGAGTGTTGTAAATGTGTCTCACAGGAGTGTTTTAAGTGTGTCACACAGGTGTGTTGTAAGTGTGTCACACAGGAGTGTTGTGTGTCACACAGGAGTGTTGTAGGTGTGTCACACAGGAGCGTTGTAAGTGTCACACTGGAGTGTTGTGTGTCACAGGAGTGTTGTAAGTGTCACACAGGAGTGTTGTAAGTGTGTCACACAGGAGTGTTGTAAGTGTGTCACACAGGAGTGTTGTAAGTGTGTCACACAGGTGTGTTGTGTGTCGCACAGGAGTGTTGTAAGTGTGTCACACAGGAGTGTCGTAAGTGTGTCACACAGGAGTGTTGTAAGTTTGTCACACAGGAGTGTTGTAAGTGTGTCACACAGGTGTGTTGTAGGTGTGTCACACAGAAGTGTTGTGGGTGTGTCACACAGGAGTGTTGAAAGTGTGTCACACAGGAGTGTTGTGTGTCACCCAGGAGTGTTGTGTGTCACACAGGAGTGTTGTAGGTGTGTCACACAGGAGTGTTGTGTGTCACACTGGAGTGTTGTAAGTGTGTCACAGGAGTGTTGTGTCACACAGGAGTGTTGTAAGTGTGTCACACAGGAGTGTTGTAAGTGTGTCACACAGGTGTGTTGTGTGTCACACAGGAGTGTTTTTAAGTGTGTCACACAGGAGTGTTGTAAGTGTGTCACACAGGAGTGTTGTGTGTCACACAGGTGTGTTGTAGGTGTGTCACACAGGAGTGTTGTGTGTCACACAGGAGTGTTGTAGGTGTGTCACACAGGAGTGTTGTAAGTGTGTCACACTGGAGTGTTGTAAGTGTGTCACACAGGTGTGTTGTAAGTGTGTCACACTGGAGTGTTTAAGTGTGTCACACAGGAGTGTTGTGTGTCACACAGGTGTGTTGTAGGTTTGTCACACAGGAGTGTTGTGTCACACAGGAGTGTTGTAGGTGTGTCACACAGGAGTGTTGTAAGTGTGTCACACTGGAGTGTTGTAAGTGTGTCACACAGGTGTGTTGTAAGTGTGTCACACAGGAGTGTTGTAAGTGTGTCACACTGGAGTGTTGTAAGTGTGTCACACAGGAGTGTTGTAAGTGTGTCACACTGGAGTGTTGTAAGTGTGTCACACAGGAGTGTTGTGTGTCACACAGGAGTGTTGTGTGTCACACAGGTGTGTAATAGGTGTGTCACACAGGAGTGTTGTAAGTGTGTCACACAGGAGTGTTGTGTGTCACACAGGAGTGTTGTGTGTCACACAGGAGTGTTGTGTGTCACACAGGTGTGTTGTAGGTGTGTCACACAGGAGTGTTGTGTGTCACACAAGAGTGTTGTATGTGTGTCACACAGGAGTGTTGTAAGTGTGTCACACTGGAGTGTTGTAAGTGAGTCACACAGGAGTGTTGTGTGTTACACAGGTGTGTTGTAAGTGTGTCACACATGAGTGTTGTAAGTGTGTCACACAGGAGTGTTGTGTGTCACACAGGAGTGTTGTAAGTGTGTCACACAGGTGTGGTGTAGGTGTGTCACAGGAGTGTT
This sequence comes from Cherax quadricarinatus, assembly GCF_038502225.1. Taxonomy (NCBI): domain Eukaryota; kingdom Metazoa; phylum Arthropoda; class Malacostraca; order Decapoda; family Parastacidae; genus Cherax; species Cherax quadricarinatus. Next base: position 16,300,954 of record NC_091323.1, on the reverse strand, counting down.
GCAAGTGTCAAACAGGAGTATTGTAAGTGTGTCACACAGGAGTGTTGTAGGTGTGTCACAGAGGAGTGTTGTGTGTCACACAGGAGTGTTGTAAGTGTGTCACACAGGTGTGTTGTAGGTGTGTCACACAGGAGTGTTGTAAGTGTGTCACACAGGAGTGTTGCAGGTGTGTCACACAGGAGTGTTGTAATTGTGTCACTCTGGAATTTTTAAGTGTGTCACGCAGGAGTGTTGTGTGGCACACAGGAGTGTTGTAAGTGTGTCACACAGGTGTGGCGTAGGTGTGTCACACAGGAGTTTTGTGTGTCACACAGGAGTGTTGTAGGTGTGTCACACAGGAGTGTTGTAAGTGTGTCACACAGGAGTGTTGTAAGTGTGTCACACAGCAGTGTTGTAAGTGTGTCATACAAGAGTCTTATAAGTGTGTCACACAGGAGTGTTGCAGGTGTGTCACAAAGAAGTGTTGTACGTGTGTCACACAGGAGTGTTGCAGGTGTGTCACACAGGAGTGTTGCAGATGTGTCACACAGGGGTGTTGTGTGTCATACAGGAGTGTTGTAAGTGTGTCACACAGGAGTGTTGTAAGTGTGTCACACAGGAGTGTTGTGTGTCACACAGGAGTGTTGTAAGTGTGTCACACAGGAGTGTTCTAGGTGTCACAAAAAAGTGTTGTAAGTGTGTCACACAGGAATGTTGTAAGTGTGTCACAAAGGAGTGTTGTGTGTCACACAGGTGTGGTGTAGGTGTGTCACAGAGGAGTGTTGTAGGTGTATCACACAGGAGTGTTGCAGGTGTGTCACACAGGAGTGTTGCAGGTGTGTCACACAGGAGTGTTGCAGGTGTGTCACACAGGAGTGTTGCAGGTGTGTCACACAGGAGTGTTGCAGGTGTGTCACACAGGAGTGTTGCAGGTGTTTCACACAGGAGTGTTGCAGGTGTGTCACACAGGAGTGTTGCAGGTGTGTCACACAGGAGTGTTGTGTGTCACACAGGAGTGTTGCAGGTGTGTCACACAGGAGTGATGTGTGTCACACAGGAGTGTTGCAGGTGTGTCACAGAGGAGTGTTGCAGGTGTGTCACACAGGAGTGTTGCAGGTGTGTCACACAGGAGTGTTGTGTGTCACACAGGAGTGTTGCAGGTGTGTCACACAGGAGTGTTGTGTGTCACACAGGAGTGTTGCAGGTGTGTCACACAGGAGTGTTGCAGGTGTGTCACAACACTACCTGCATTAACAGTATTGAGTGGAATATCACATAACGCCTCGCAAACCTTCATTTTAGTCGATCTTTCTGACAGGAACTTATAAAACTCACTCTTGACCGAAACGTCGTCCAAAAGTAGCTTTATATTGGCTTCTTGACCCAGCCACACATCACTGTTTTTATCGTTGTCTGAAACACATTGAAGTGTGTTGTGACTGGAAACAAATACAACATGTTGTATTTTCTTGCTGTCTACATATAGAATACAGACGTAAACTACAACACATATTTCTGTCTCAAAAAATAATACACTGGTAGAATACATTGTATGTTTCTGTCTGCAAATACAAGTATACACTACCATAATACATCGGTATATTCCTGTCTTTACTTAGAATACAGTATAAGAATACATTATATCTTCCTGCCTGTACACAGAATACAGTAGTAGAATACATCATATTCAACTAACACATGAGTTGTGTTGCTGGTGTTACAACCGACACATGAGTTGTGTTGCTGGTGTTACAACTGACACATGAGTTGTGTTGCTGGTGTTACAACTGACACATGAGTTGTGTTGCTGGTGTTACAACCGACACATGAGTTGTGTTGCTGGTGTTACAACTGACACATGAGTTGTGTTGCTGGTGTTACAACTGACACATGAGTTGTGTTGCTGGTGTTACAACTAACACATGAGCTGTGTTGCTGGTGTTACAACTGACACATGAGTTGTGTTGCTGGTGTTACAACTGACACATGAGTTGTGTTGCTGGTGTTACAAATGACACATGAGTAGTGTTGCTGGTGTTACAGCTAACACATGAGTTGTGTTGCTGGTGTTACAACTAACACATGAGTTGTGTTGCTGGTGTTACAACTAACACATGAGTTGTGTTGCTGGTGTTACAAATGACACATGAGTTGTGTTGCTGGTGTTACAAATGACACATGAGTTGTGTTGCTGATGTTACAACTAACACACGAGTTGTGTTGCTGGTGTTACAAATGACACATGAGTTGTGTTGCTGCTGTTACAAATGACACATGAGTTGTGTTGCTGGTGTTACAACTAACACATGAGTTTTGTTGCTGGTGTTACAACTAACACATGAATTGTGTTGCTGTTGTTATAACTGACACATGAGTTGTGTTGCTGGTGTTACAACTGACACATGAGTTGTGTTGCTGGTGTTACAACTAACACATGAGCTGTGTTGCTGGTGTTACAACTGACACATGAGTTGTGTTGCTGGTGTTACAAATGACACATGAGTAGTGTTGCTGGTGTTACAGCTAACACATGAGTTGTGTTGCTGGTGTTACAACTAACACATGAGTTGTGTTGCTGGTGTTACAACTAACACATGAGTTGTGTTGCTGGTGTTACAAATGACACATGAGTTGTGTTGCTGGTGTTACAAATGACACATGAGTTGTGTTGCTGATGTTACAACTAACACACGAGTTGTGTTGCTGGTGTTACAAATGACACATGAGTTGTGTTGCTGGTGTTACAAATGACACATGAGTTGTGTTGCTGGTGATACAACTTTCACATGAGTTGTGTTACTGGTGTTACAACTAACACATGAATTGTGTTGCTGTTGTTATAACTGACACATGAGTGGTGTTGCTGGTGTTACAACTGACACATGAGTGGTGTGAGTCCTGCCTTTATGTGTGGTACTTTGTTTTAAGACACAAAAGTCTTCCTTTTTTTTCTGAGAGATGTGGAGAAGTTTAAATATCTCTACTTCTTGTTATGTCATATTTCATGTAAGGGAAGACAACGGTCAAGTGAATGCAAGCTCTCCTGACTTCATCATCAACCTCACTCAACACAAACATTCATTTCACTACATGAGTCAACATGAGTTCCTATAGGATCTTCGTATATATATATATATATATATATATATATATATATATATATATATATATATATATATATATATAAATTGTCGTCCCGAAGAGGTAAAATTGGTCAGTTAGCAAGTACTCATTTAAAATTACGTCCTTTCTGAAATACGTTTAAAGATATATTTTTTCATTTATGTTAATGTAAAAATTAATAATTTTGTACCGAAAGAACCTTAGAAAATTTACCTACCCTTATTATAACAAGCGCAATTTACTTTAGCCTAATCCAACTAAGTATATTTTAGATAAGTCTTAATAATTTAATAAACAAATGCAGTGAAATATATTTTTTCATTAGGATCAGAATAATTGCGAAATTATTGCATACACAAATTTTCGCTTGTCTTATTCGGCAAGAAGAGCGTTGCTATGTAAGCCAAAATCGCCAGTTTTACCTATTTGGCACGACATATATATATATATATATATATATATATATATATATATATATATATATATATATATATATATATATATATATATATATATATGTATGTGTGTGTTTGTGTGTATGTGATGAATTGTGCCGGGTGGGTTCAAGAGCTGTAACATCCATAGTGTCCATGTTTAAGAGAAATGTGAGTTAGTGCAGGAGTGGGAGAGCGTAGACTAAAGTAGATTTGTGTGACACAATTGACGGGTAACAAGTCCGTGGCAGCGGAATGACACGGGAGGGGCCAGGGAGTCTGTGTTCTTGGTGGCACATCGGGAAGGAACATAAAGTTAGACTATGTATATACAGGGCTCAATCTTTGCTGGATTCAGCGCCTTCTCCAAGCCAGTTTCTTTGCATATCGTAATGCTGTGGCATAATTAAAATATCTAATATACAATGAAGGTATATATAATTTTTCTAAACAACAAATTTAGATATCATTATTAGTTAAACATATTCCATATTTTATACAATATCTAAAGTGTTTAGCAACTTTTCCAGTTACTAAAAATTCTTCCATTGTCTAGCTTACTCTATTAAATATATATTATTGCCATGTTTGCCATGAGATGGTGTGGTAACGCACACAGGAGGCCTATGTAAAGTATGCCATAGTATTATATGGCCACACTGACTCACTTCACTTTTTCATTATTCTTTCGAAATCCTGGGCATACTGAGTTATTTCGGTTTACCCTTATCCTCATTTCCTGCCCTATATAATGATAAATTTGACGGGAATTGGGATCATTTTTTGAAACATCTGTCTCATAAACTATTCTGTCAGCTTTTCCCACCCACAGTATTAGCAGATGATTTTTGCGAGATTCGAGTCTGGTGGTACAAGCTAGTACTTGTAGCATACTTTCTGGTGTGAGCATCAGGTATAACTATACACGTGTGCCGCTCCTGGTACTGGCCACACTTGGTTGTCACTAGCAGAACTTACGAACGTGCATTTCTTAATCACATATTATCATAAACATTTTGTGTCGCATAAAATGCAAAAGGTAAAAATAAAAAAAGGTAGTTTGTCACAGTACTGGAAACACTAACACGTACTCTCTAAGATCCTTGTTGTGGTGCAGCTTTGAAAAATGTTCTAGTGTGACCTCACACTGTGCCATCCAAAGACACAAATTTGATTCGCTTATTGTATATTTAAAATTTTTTAAATCTTCTAAACTAGTAGACTATCATGCATTTAACACACACACACACACATTTCTCGAATACATTCCTCGCTATTATATATAACAGCATTGATAATATCTTTGGTATGTTTACTGTGCAGTCAGTAATGGCTACTTGCCATTTAAAATGCATGAAAATCATTTGGCTAATATCAAATCCGCATTACAAGGAGCTAAGAGAGTAGCAATATCTGTCACTGAGTAGTAACACCCTTACTACTACTAATACTACTGCTACTGCTACCACTACTACTGCGAGTTTTCCCTGTCCGCCGGGACTGGGGAATCATTTTTGAGGAGATTCTCAATATTGAGTGCCGAGGACTGGTGAAGGGACTGGTGCAAATTATGAAGGGAAGCTGCGTGAAGGCTCTGCAACACCGCTGCTGAGTGCTCTTGAGCCTTCCGACGAAGCTCTGCTACACTTGAACTTCGCGGGTCACTGCTCAAGGAAGCCAGTGGTGTCTGATTGGCTAGCGAAGCTAGCGACGGTGGGGTTTGACTGGCTAGAGAGGCGAGGGAAGGTGTCTGATTGGTCAACGACGATAACGGATTAGCCAGTGAAGTGGATCCGAGCGAGGAGAGCGGGCTGAAGGAAGGCGGCTTGATGGGACAGCAGGAGCACAGTCCGGGGAACCCTGAGGAGGACCAAAGTCACATATTAGTTTTGAAATGTTTAGATTTTGTGCGAAGGTGTGAGTGTCACTCATACCTTGGGACAAGGTGTCACTCATCCTTTAAGTGAACATACAGTCATTAAGACTGTACTGGCTGGACGGTGTCACTCATCCAGTAAATAAGCATTCCACTATAAAGACAATATTGAGTGGTGCCACTCATCCTAGGAGTTAATATACCACGTTAAAATAATACGTTACAGTGGACACGTCAATGATATCTCCATCCTTGATTATTTCAGTAGTCAAGTATCACAAACTTTAATAAATAAAATATGGCTCGTAGCCTGGTAGGCAAAGCTCTCGCTTCACACGCTGAGTGTCCGGGTTCGATTCCCGGAAAGGGTAAAAACATTGGGGTCTTTCCTTACACCAGTTGTCCATGTTCACCTATCAGTAAAATGGGTGCCTGGGTGTTAGTCGGCTGGTGCGGGTCGCATCCTGGGGACAAAATTGACCTAATTTGCCCGAAATGCTCTGCATAACAAGCGACTTTTTTTATAGAATTATGTCATTGATGTCAGCTAGGCCTGTATACCTTGTACATGTACTTGTAGAAATAAAAATATTATTATTATTTCGTATGATATTATTATACATAAGCGCAATGTTCGATACATTACAAAAACTTGAACTCCCAGTATATCTTACTATACAATCAATGTTATAGTTGTGGCTGAGTTACCTGAGTGCTCCTACTTGTAAGTGCTCTTCATCCATAAAATTAAAGTGTGAGAAGGATCATTAGAAGCGACGTGTAAGGCCTGTCCATAATTTATCTTGGAACTCAGGACTTTTCAGAGGGTGCAAGGAAGCTGACGAAGGGCTTTTGATCCCATTTCCCAGATTTGCTTTGCACTAAAACTCTATCTTCCATTGAAGATGAGCCTAAAAACAAGAGTTTTATACTCAAGTGAGTCAATTGTGCAAATGTTGTATCGTTTTGAAGTGACCTCCAGAAGAGATGTGTGACGTACCCTTGAGGTGAGGGAAGAGGTGGGAGGCCAGTGGACTTGGCAGGTGAGGTGGGAAGAAGAGACCAGGGGAACGCTCGATCAGGGGCCGGAACCTACTGTTGGAAAACAAGAGAGAAGTAAATATTAATTATAATGCTCACCCAGGGGCCGGAACCACCTGTAGGTAAATACAAAGTAAGATAAATAATATTGATAAAAATTAGACGTTTCGGGCCTTCCTGAACCATTATTATGTCTAATGATGGTGCAAATTTGATAATAGATCAGGACAGACCGAAAGGTGGTGTGGGTTTTCATTTCCAGTTTAATGATTAGTTGATAAATTAGACACGTGTGCAACATTTTTGTATCTTTATTTTTTAGACGTTTCGCCATCCATTGGCTTTATCAATACAATACAAGGTTATAAACGGAAGACTGTAGAAGAGGAGGTAAAAATTCCCTCAGCCTTGCAAAATTTTATTTAAAATTGAGACGGTAAAAAAATGAGATTACCACCGCTAAGCCTAGAAGCAGGTATTTTTCCTGGTAAACATTGATTGTAATACTCGATCAGGTGGCGGGCTACGACCTTCATAGTATATTAGATATTTTAATTATGCCACAGCATTACGATATGCAAAGAAACTGGCTTGGAGAAGGCGCTGAATCCAGCAAAGATTGAGTCCTGTATATACATAGTCTAACTTTATGTTCCTTCCCGATGTGCCACCAAGAACACAGACTCCCTGGCCCCTCCCGTGCCATTCCGCTGCCACGGACTTGTCACCCGTCAGTTGTGTCACACAAATTTACTTTAGTCTCCGCTTTCCCACTCCTGCACTAACTCACATTTCTCTTAAACATGGTCACTATGGATGTTACAGCTGTTTATTCCATCCGACACAACTCTTGAGACATGTTTTGGGGCAAAATGGAAGTCTTGAACTGACATTACTTCTACATAAATGCACACACACACGTGAAGAGGTATCACAGTGGGCGCCTGTGACGAGCGGGGTCCCACAGGGGTCAGTTCTAGGACCAGTGCTATTTTTGATATATGTGAATGACATGATGGAAGGGATAGTCTCTGAAGTGTCCCTGTTCGCAGATGATGTGAAGTTGATGAGAATATTAAATCGGATAAGGATCAGGCAGGACTACAAAGGGACCTGGACAGACTGGACACCTGGTCCAGAAACTGGCTTCTCGAATTCAACCCTGCCAAATGCAGAGTCATGAAGATTGGGGAAGGGCAAAGAAGACCGCAGAGTATAGGCTAAGTGCACAAAGACTACAAACCTCACTCAAGGAGAAAGCTCTTGGGGTGACCATAACACCGAGCACGTCTCCGGAGGCACATATCAACCAGATAACTGCTGCAGCATATGGGCGCCTGGCAGACCTGAGAATAGCGTTCCGATACCTTAATAAGGAATCGTTCAAGACACTGTACACTGTGTACGTTAGGCCCATACTGGAGTATACAGCACCAGTTTGGAACCCACACCTGGTCAAGCACGCCAAGAAGTTAGAGAAAGTACAAAGGTTTGCAACAAGGTTAGTTCTAGAGCTCAGGGGAATGTCCTACGATGAAAGGTTGAGGGATATTGGCCTGACGACACTGGAGGACAGAAGGGTCAGGGGAGACATGATAACGACATACAAGATACTGCGGGGAATAGATAAGGTGGACAGAGACAAGATGTTCCAGAGAGGGGACACAGAAACAAGGGGTCACAATTGGAATCTGAAGACTCAGACGAGTCACAGGGATGTTAGGAAGTATAGAGTCGTCAGGAAGTGGAATAGCCTAGCAAGTGAAGTAGTGAAGGCAGGAGCCATATGTATCTTTAAGACGAGATATGACAAAGCTCAGGAAGCAGAGAGAGGACCTAGTAGCGATCAGTGAAGAGCCGGGGCCAGGAGCTGAGTCTCGACCCCTGCAACTACAATTAGGTGAGTACACACACACACACCAACACGTGTGTGTGCGTGCGTGCGTGTGTGTGTGGGGGGAGTGTGCTAACACAGTGTTAATGTGTGTGTGTGTGTGTGTGTGTGTGTGTGTGTGTGTGTGTGTGTGTGTGTGTGAGTGAGTGAGTGTGTGTGTGTGTGTGTGTGTGTGTGTGTGTGTGTGTGTGTGTGTGTGTGTGTGTGTGAGTGTGTGTGTGTGTGTGTGTGTGTGTGTGTGTGTGTGTGTGTGTGTGTGTGTGTGTGTGTGTGTGTGTGGATGTGTGTGTGTGGATGTGTGTGTGTGTGTGTGTGTGTGTGTGTGTGTGTGTGTGTGTGTGTGTGTGTATGTGTGTGTGTGTGTGGATGTGTGTGTGTGTGTACTCACCTATTTGTGGTTGCAGGGGTCGAGTCTTAGCTCCTGGCCCCGCCTCTTCACCGGTTGCTACTGGGCCCTCTCTCTCCCCGCTCCATGAGCTTTATCAAACCTCGTCTTAAAACTGTGTATGGTTCCTGCCTCCACTACGTCATTTTCTAGGCTATTCCACTGCCTTACAACTCTATGACTGAAGAAATACTTCCTAATATCTCTCTGACTCATTTGTGTCTTCAACTTCCAATTGTGGCATCTTGTTTCTGTGTCCCCTCCCTGGAACATCCTGTCTTTGTCCACCTTGTCTATTCCACGCAGTATTTTATATGTCGTTATCATGTCTCCCCTGACCCTCCTGTCCTCCAGTGTCGTCAGGCCGATTTCCCTTAATCTTTCTTCATAGGACATTCCCCTTAGCTCTGGAACTAACCTTGTCGCAAACCTTTGTACTTTCTCTAGTTTCTTGACGTGCTTTATCAAGTGCGGGTTCCAAACAGGTGCTGCATACTCCAGTATGGGCCTGACATACACGGTGTACAGTGTCTTGAACGATTCCTTACTAAGGTATCGGAATGCTGTTCTCAGGTTTGCCAGGCGCCCATATGCTGCAGCAGTTATCTGATTGATGTGTGCTTCCGGAGACATGCTCGGTGTTATACTCACCCCAAGATCTTTCTCCTTGAGTGAGGTTTGCAGTCTTTGGCCACCTAGCCTATACTCTGTCTGTGGTCTTCTGTGCCCTTCCCCTATCTTCATGACTTTGTATTTGGCAGGATTAAATTCGAGAAGCCATTTGCTGGACCAGGTGTCCAGTCTGTCCAGGTCTCGTGTGTGTACTCACCTAGTTGTACTCACCTAGTTGAGGTTGCGGGGGTCGAGTCCGAGCTCCTGGCCCCGCCTCTTCACTGATCGCTACTAGGTCACTCTCCCTGAGCCGTGAGCTTTATCGTACCTCTGCTTAAAGCTATGTATGGATCCTGCCTCCACTACATCGCTTCCCAAACTATTCCACTTACTGACTACTCTGTGGCTGAAGAAATACTTCCTAACATCCCTGTGATTCATCTGTGTCTTTAGCTTCCAACTGTGTCCCCTTGTTACTGTGTCCAATCTCTGGAACATCCTGTTTTTGTCCACCTTGTCAATTCCTCTCAGTATTTTGTATGTCGTTATCATGTCCCCCCTATCTCTCCTGTCCTCCAGTGTCGTCAGGTTGATTTCCCTTAACCTCTCCTCGTAGGACATACCTCTTAGCTCTGGGACTAGTCTTGTTGCAAACCTTTGCACTTTCTCTAGTTTCTTTACGTGCTTGGCTAGGTGTGGGTTCCAAACTGGTGCCGCATACTCCAATATGGGCCTAACGTATACGGTGTACAGGGTCCTGAACGATTCCTTATTAAGATGTCGGAATGCTGTTCTGAGGTTTGCTAGGCGCCCATATGCTGCAGCAGTTATTTGGTTGATGTGCGCTTCAGGAGATGTGCCTGGTGTTATACTCACCCCAAGATCTTTTTCCTTGAGTGAGGTTTGTAGTCTCTGACCCCCTAGACTGTACTCCGTCTGCGGCCTTCTTTGCCCTTCCCCAATCTTCATGACTTTGCACTTGGTGGGATTGAACTCCAGGAGCCAATTGCTGGACCAGTTCTGCAGCCTGTCCAGATCCCTTTGTAGTTCTGCCTGGTCTTCGATCGAGTGTATTCTTCTCATCAACTTCACGTCATCTGCAAACAGGGACACCTCAGAGTCTATTCCTTCCGTCATGTCGTTCACAAATACCAGAAACAGCACTGGTCCTAGGACTGACCCCTGCGGGACCCCGCTGGTCACAGGTGCCCACTCTGACACCTCGCCACGTACCATGACTCGCTGCTGTCTTCCTGACAAGTATTCCCTGATCCATTGTAGTGCCTTCCCTGTTATCCCTGCTTGGTCCTCCAGTTTTTGCACCAATCTCTTGTGTGGAACTGTGTCAAACGCCTTCTTGCAGTCCAAGAAAATGCAATCCACCCACCCCTCTCTCTCTTGTCTTACTGCTGTCACCATGTCATAGAACTCCAGTAGGTTTGTGACACAGGATTTCCCGTCCCTGAAACCATGCTGGCTGCTGTTGATGAGATCATTCCTTTCTAGGTGTTCCACCACTCTTCTCCTGATAATCTTCTCCATGATTTTGCATACTATACATGTCAGTGACACTGGTCTGTAGTTTAATGCTTCATGTCTGTCTCCTTTTTTAAAGATTGGGACTACATTTGCTGTCTTCCATGCCTCAGGCAATCTCCCTGTTTCGATAGATGTATTGAATATTGTTGTTAGGGGTACACATAGCGCCTCTGCTCCCTCTCTCAATACCCATGGGGAGATGTTATCTGGCCCCATTGCCTTTGAGGTATCTAGCTCACTCAGAAGCCTCTTCACTTCTTCCTCGGTTGTGTGCACTGTGTCCAGCACTTGGTGGTGTGCCCCACCTCTCCGTCTTTCTGGAGTCCCTTCTGTCTCCTCTGTGAACACTTCTTTGAATCTCTTGTTGAGTTCTTCACATACTTCCCGGTCATTTCCTGTTGTCTCTCCTCCTTCCTTCCTTAGCCTGATTACCTGGTCCTTGACTGTTGTTTTCCTCCTGATGTGGCTGTACAACAGTTTCGGGTCAGATTTGGCTTTCGCTGCTATGTCATTTTCATATTGTCTTTGGGCCTCCCTTCTTATCTGTGCATATTCATTTCTGGCTCTACGACTGTTCTCCTTATTCTCCTGGGTCCTTTGCCTTCTATATTTCTTCCATTCCCTAGCACACTTGGTTTTTGCCTCCCTGCACCTTTGGGTAAACCATGGGCTCATCCTGGCTTTTTCATTACTCCTGTTACCCTTGGGTACAAACCTCTCCTCAGCCTCCTTGCATTTTATTGCTACATATTCCATCATCTCATTAACTGGTTTCCCTGCCAGTTCTCTGTCCCACTGAACCCCGTTCAGGTAGTTCCTCATTCCTGTGTAGTCCCCTTTCTTGTAGTTTGGCTTCATTCGTCCTGGCCTTCCTGCTTCTCCCTCCACTTGTAGCTCTACTGTGTATTCGAAGCTTACAACCACATGGTCACTGGCCCCAAGGGGTCTTTCATATGTGATGTCCTCGATATCTGCACTACTGAAGGTGAATACTAAGTCCAGCCTTGCTGGTTCATCCTCTCCTCTCTCTCTTGTAGTGTCCCTTACGTGTTGGTACATGAAGTTCTCCAGTACCACCTCCATCATCTTAGCCCTCCAAGTATCTTGGCCCCCATGTGGGTCCAAGTTCTCCCAATCTATCTCCTTGTGGTTAAAGTCACCCATGATCAGGAGCTTTGCCCTGCATGCATGAGCTCTTCTGGCCACTCTAGCCAGTGTGTCAACCATCGCTCTATTGCTCTCGTCGTACTCTTGCCTTGGCCTCCTGCTGTTCTGTGGTGGGTTATACATCACTGCTATTACCACCTTGGGACCTCCAGAGTGAAGTGTTCCCACTATGTAATCACTTTCTTCTCCGCTATCTTCTCTCTCCAGCTCATCAAAATTCCAGCGATTTTTGATCAGCAACGCCACTCCTCCACCCCCCCTGTTCCCTCTGTCTTTCCTCAGGATTTGGTATCCCGTTGGAAAGATGGCATCTGTTATCATACCTGTAAGCTTGGTTTCTGTGAGAGCTATGATGTCCGGTGATGCTTCTTTGACTCTTTCTTGCCACTCCTCCCACTTATTTGTTATTCCATCAGCGTTTGTGTACCATACCTTCAGTTTCCTTTCCAACACTGTGGTTTGGGGGGCCTGTGAGGGTGGGAGACCTGGTGGCATACTGTGGGGTTCTATAGCTTGGTGTTGGGTGGAGGCTGTGGGTATGGATTGTAGGGTGTGTTGGGATGGTGTGATAGGTTGTGTGGTTCTGAGAGTAGTTGTGTGTGTGCTTGCCCTTGCTGTTCTGTCCTGCTCTGACTGACCTCTGCTGGTTCCCTCCTTGTCTCTTTTCCTAGCTCCTTTCGCTTTTTTGTCCTCTCCCTCAGCTGCTGTCGTTCTGATTTTGTTCTGTCTCTGTCTAGGAACACCCTCTTGTACTCTTCCGAGTATTTCAAT
>NC_091323.1:16228133-16283133 GCF_038502225.1 Cherax quadricarinatus | reverse complement strand
TAAATTTTGTGATTATCTCATAATATGTCTTAGTCTCCGAATTAATTAATGTAGTTTGGGTTCTTTTCAGAAGAGTTTGCTACCGACTGCTGGCAACCATCCAGCTGTGGTGTTATCCTGCGACTCTCGTCAGTGCTACAACAGCTGTTGTTCTGTAAGGCTGTTCCTACAAGTGTGCTCCATGAATGTGATTTTACCAAATTCTCACCTTCAATTTATGATTACTGCTGAAATTCATGATGGATGTAACGCCTCGAAAGCGTGTAAGTGTTGTAGCTCTTAGAAAACATGCTGATTTAAGTATCAAACAGATCGCTGAAAATTTGAGCCTAGCAAAGTCAACTGTTGGTCGGATTCTGAAGAGAGCTGATGACAATGGTGACTGTAAAGCGCTGCATAGAGGAAGATGTGGAAGGGAAGAAAACGTAAGACACCACCTCACGGTGAGAAGGTTATCATAAAAATTAATGTGAAGGATTATAAAAAAAACAGCAAAGACCTACAGAGAGAGATTTGGCTTCAGCTGGCGTAAATGTTGATTCTTCAACTTTTTGATGAAGGCTCCTTGAAGTTAGGAGAACTACCAGAAAGCCGGTAAAGAAACAGTTATTGCCTGCTGCTATGAAGACAAAACGGCTGCGGTGGGCGGCACTCGATCAGATGTGGCGTATTTTGAAGTACATGGCTACTGATCAGTGGTAGTGAGACGGACCAAAGGCGAACCTCTTTGGAATGGACACATTCACCAAGCGCCAAAACACCCACATAAGATGTTTTGGGATAGTTTTACTGCTAAAGGCTCTGGACGGCTTGTTGCCGTTGAGGGAACGATGAACAGTGACAAATGCAAGGCAATCCTGACAACTCATTTGCTTCCCGTTGTGGATAGAAGCTTTCCTGATGGAGAAGACATTTTCCAGCAGGATTTTGCTTCATGAAACATTTCCAGAAAAATGCTAACGTTCTTCGAAGAGAGTGAGCTAAGCGTCCTAAATTGGCTTGGAAACTCCTGGCAATAACCAAACGCAGGATGGCAAAACAGGATTGTTCAGCTGTGGAGAAGCTAATTGCTACTCTTATTAGGATCATCTACCACGAGAAAGAACTTGCCAGAATGTGTTCAACATTTGTCGATTCTATGCAAAAGCGTGTAGCAATGCTTATAAAAGCAAAGAATAGTCATAGATCTTATTAAGTTAATTATCTGTCATATCAATGCCGTGTATTTTTCAAATAAACATCAATTTTCCAAGTAAATGTCTTATTTCATCATCACTGTCCCAAGTAATATGCACACTACTGTATGTCTTCAGTACCACAGAGAGCCATTCACAACATTATTACTGAGAATGGTTTGACTTCATTGCGTCGTCACTTGTCTTTGCCTCAGTTAATGCGCTTGTAGTGGCCCTAAGCTGCTGCTGCTGTTTACACTCTCCAACACTTACCCTCGACCCCTCCCCATCCCTCTCCCTCCCTTCTCTCTCTCTCTCTCTCTCTCTCTCTCTCTCTCTCTCTCTCTCTCTCTCTATAAATATATATACATATATATATATATATATATATATATATATATATATATATATATTATATATATATATATATATATATTATATATATATATATATATATATATATATATATATATATATATATATATATATATATATATATATATATATATATATATATATAATATATGTGTATATATATGTCGTGCCGAATATGTAAAACTGGTCACTTAGCAAGAACTCATTTAAAATTAAGTTCTTTCTAAAATTTTCTCTTATACGTTTAAAGACATATTTTTTTCATTGATGTTAATGTAAAAAAATTATAATTTTGCTCCAAAAGAATCTTAGAAAACTTACCTAACCTTATTATAACAAGAACAATTTATTTTAGCCTAACCCAACTAAATATATTTTAGATTTGTTTACAATAATTTAATACTAAACAAACACAGTGAAATATATTTTTTTCGTTAGGTTCAGAATGATTTTGGCGAAATTATTGCATACACAAATTTTCGCTTGTCCTATATGGCAAGATGAGCGTTGCTATTTAAACCAAGATCGCAAGTTCTGCCTATTCGGCACGACATATATATATATATATATATATATATATATACATATATATATATATACATATATATATATATATATATATATATATATATATATATATATATATATATATATATATATATATATATATATATATATATATATATGTCGTGCCGAATATGTAAAATATATATGCAGAGCACTTTCAAAGTTTCAGTGTTAGTGTGCGCTATTTAGAGGAAGAATTAGGTATTTAAAGGGTCGTGTAGGCTGCAATTTACCAATTTTACTTAAAAATTGGGATATACTTACCCTTGTCAACACTGAAATTTCTGTATCGAACAGAAAAGTTAAAATTAGCTTTATATCATCTTAAATTTAAACCACACACTTCTTTACGCAATTTTTTTTAGCCGTTTAGGAGATAATTTTTATTTAGATCCTACTACAAAATAGAAAAAAAAATAATTTAAGCATTTCAGTGTATTATTTTAACAAAGTTATGATCTTGCATATCCATTGACATAGCAGATTAACGTGTGAGAGTTTCAGTAACATCAGTTTAATGGTTTTTAACTTACAACAGGGAGACCAACCTCCTGAAAACTAGTCTCCAGTACACTCAGAAGTTTGCAAGGCTGGAAAAAGAACTATATGGATATCGCCTATCAAGTTTCGCTGTAGCTGCTGGGTCTCTGGTGTGGGGCTGAGTTTATGTAAGAACATAAGAAAGAAGGAACACTGCAACAGGCCTACTGACCCATGCGAAGCTGGTCCATGCCAGCCCCCTGGCCTAGAACAGTGACCACCTAGTCAGGTCACTTCCACTTAAGGAAGGAGCACGGCACCAGACCTGGTAGCCCAAGCTAGTCAGGTTCAACTCACACCCACCGACACCCACTCGTGTATTTATCCAACCTATTTTTAAAACTACGCAACGTCCTAGTGTCTATGATGGTACTCGGGGGTTTGTTCCACTCATCCACAGCTCTATTATGAAACCAGTGCTTTCCTATTTCCTTCCTAAATCTGAACTGTTCCAACTTGAAGCCACTGCTGCGAGTCCTGTCTTGGCTGGATATTTTCAGCGCACTATTTACATCCCCTTTATTTATTCCTGTTTTCCATTTATACACCTCAATCATATCCCCCCGAATTCTATGCCTTTCTAGAGAGTGCAGATTCAAGGCCCTCAGTCTATCCTCGTATGGAAGATTTCTGATACTTGGGATCATCTTTGTCATCCTCCTCTGTACGTTTTCCAGAGCATTTATATCCATTCTGTAATAAGGTGACCAGAACTGAGCAGCATAGTCTAAACGAGGCCTAACCAAGGATATACTGAGTTGAAGAACAACCTGAGGACTTCTATTATTTATACTTCTTTATATGAAGCCAAGGATTCTGTTAGCTTTATTGTGAACACTTGTGCATTGTTGTCTTCGTTTCAGATTACTGCTAACCAGAACTCCTAAATCCTTTTCGCAATCAGTAGTATTAAGATCTACACTATTCAGTTTATTAGTGGCATGGTTATTGTCCTCTCCAACATTTAGCACTTTGCATTTGTCTATATTGAACTGCATCTGCCACTTCTCCGACCACTGCATCAATCTATTCAAATCATCCTGGAGTGCACTAATGTCCTCAATAGAATGAATTGGACGGCCTATTTTGGTGTCATCAGCAAATTTGCTAATGTCGCTATTTATTCCCTCATATATATCATTTATGTAAATTGTGAACAACAACGGGCCCAACACTGACCCCTGTGGAACACCGCTTGTGACGTGCCCGCATTCTGATTTCTCCCCATTTATGGAAACTCTTTGCTGCCTATTTGTCAACCACGCCTCTACCCAAGAAAAAATTTCTCCTCCTATTCCGTGTGCCTTATGTTTCCTCAAAAGTCTCTGATGTGGAACTCTATTGAAAGCCTTACTGAAGTCCATATACACAATATCATATTCATTATCATGATCTACTTCCTCAGCCACCTTAGCAAAAAAAGTTAGTAAATTCGTAAGACAGGAACGCCCCTTAGTAAAACTGTGTTGAGATTCATTTATCAATTTATGCCTATCAAGATGGCTACAAATTGCCTCGGCAATTATTGAGTCCATAAATTTTCCCACTATGGAGGTAAGGCTTATCGGTCTATAGTTCGAAGCTGAGGACCTGTCACCTGCCTTGTAAATAGGTATTACATTTGCCATTTTCCACTTATCAGGCACTATGCCAGTTTGTAGTGATATGTTGAAAAGATTAGCCAAAGGTTTGCAAAGTTCCTCTTTACATTTCTTTAACACCCTTGCAAACAATTCATCAGGGCCTAAGTATTTGTTAGGTTTTAATTTCTCTATTTGTCTGAGGACCATGTCACTAGTTACTGCAATCATGCATAGTTTATTATTGTCCTGTTCTTCATAATTTATTATTTTTGGAATTTCGCTAGTATCTTCCTGAGTAAAGACTGAGAGGAAGTAAGAATTAAAAACTTCACACATATCCCTATCACTGTCAGTGATCTGACCAGAGTTAAGAGTAACTCTTAAGTGGGCCAATCTTGTCTCTAATCTTACTTCTGTATACCTGAAAGAACCGTTTTGGGTTAGTTGTCGAATCCCATGCGACCTTAGCCTCATAATCCCCTTTTGCTTTTCTTATTCTTTTTTATTTCTCTTTAATTGAATATATTGATTTCTTAACTGCCCTTTCCCTCTCTTGATTCTCCTATATATGCCTCTCTTTTGACCTATGAGATGTTTTAATCTATTGTTCATCCATTTGGGATCATTTTTGTTAGATCTAATTTCCCTACTCAGAACAAAAGTTTACTGAGCAGCTAGAACTATGCTCTGAAAAATGTCATATTGGCAACCAACACCAGCTACCTGACCCATAGTCAGATCATCCCAATTTAGCTCACCCAGGTAATTTTTTAGTCCCAGGAAATCAGCCAATCGAAAGTCTGGGACAGAGACTTGATTGCAGTTATCTGGGTAATTCCATAATATATTGAAACGAAGTGATTTGTGATCACTTTCCCCAAGCTCATCATTAACCTCAAGATTATTAATTAGTGAATCTTTGTTGGCAAGAACCAAGTCGAGCAGATTGTTTCCTTTGTTTGGTTCTGTCACAAACTATTTTAAAAAGCAATCCTGAACTGTATCAAGAAAGTCACTAGACTCAAGATTTCCTGTCAAATTGTTCCAGTCAGTTTGTCTAAAGTTAAAATCACCTATTAACACATTTTAATATCTAGACACCTTATGAATTTCATCCCATATCAGCTTACTGCACTCCCTGTCAAGGTTTGGGGGCCTATATATCACACGCAACATTAATATTTCATACCCCTCGAGAAACTGTAGCCAAACAGATTCTGTGTCCAATGTTTCTATTCTTATATCATGTTTAACACAACAAGTTAAATTATCTCTGACATACATTGCCACTCCACCACCCTTCCTGTTGACCCTATCAGTGTGGAATAGTTTATAACCCTTTATGCTGCATTCAGAAGGCATTTCTCTATCCTTCAAGTTGAACCAGGTCTCAGTTATAGCAATAATATCAATATTACCTGCACTTGCAAGTGATCATAGCTCATCTGTCTTATTTCTTAGACTCCTACTATTTGTATAGTATATGGTAATTAAGGGAGCTAGTCACTCGTTGCCCTCTACTATCTCTTTGTTTGTTGATCAGTTGCTTTGCCTTTATTAGGAACTTTATTTTGAATATTGTTTTTTAAACATCCCTGATGTATCCTGGTAATATCTGCTGTTTCCAACAATAATACTGCAGCCTGATTGTTTCCCACAAACACCCATACCTCTATAATCTATCAGTTTAAAGTCCTAGACAAGTCGTTAATGACCCCTCAATCAAATTGGCTGATGCAACCACTCCAATCCCAGACAGATGAACCCCATCCCTTGCATACATATCATGTTTGCCATAGAATTTGTTCCAGTTATCAATGAATGGGATTGCAAGTTCCTTGCTGTACTTGTCTAGCCAGCAATTTATACCAATTGCCCTAGACATCCATTCATTGCCCACTCCCCTTCTAGGCAAGATGCTACATATGATAGGGGTCCCTCCCTTAGACCTGACTACTTCTATGGCTGACTTGTACTTATCCAGTAGCTACTGTCTCCTTCCCTTCCCAATGTCATTTCCACCAGCACTAAAACAGATAATGGGCTTTTTCCCATTACCTGACATAATGTTATCCAACCTGCTGACTATGTCACCAACACCAGCTCCTGGGAGGCACACATTCTGTCTGACTTTTCTATCTCTGTTACAAAAAGCACGGTCCATATATCTTACCTGAGAGTCTCCCACAATCAGAATATTCTTACCTTGATTAGCAGGGGAGTCAGAGGTACCTTTAACCTCACTAACCACTGAAGCACACTCATCTTGGAGAACAGAGAATCGATTTCCTACCTTCACATCTTCTTTATTAACCCTCCTTATCTTCCTTCTTCTTGAACTGTGAACCACTTGCTACTTAAAGCGGCTGCCACTCTCATTGATGGTAAGCATTTCCTTCTTGCCAGCACCAACTATTTCACACTCACTGCCAAACACATCTAGGCAAAGCTTCAGCCTCCTATTTTCCTCCTGAGGAAGTAGAACCTCCTAAAACACTACAACAAGCCATGGTGCTTGGTAACACCCTACACTAATACCCAGACAGCTCAGGACAGGTATGACCACACGTGACCACTGACCTCACTTTGAGAACCACACCAAACTAAGCATGAGAGTCACCTCAGTAGAAGACACAGGAAATATACAAACTCATCAGCAAAGTTTGCTATTAGGCAAAGGACAATGACATCAGGTTCAGTTGTGACACATTCCAACAATTTAAATATGGGAAATATAATGAATTCAAAATGATTGTAAGTTACAAAACGCAGACACACCAAAAGCTCGCCATGTAGAGCTTAAACTGTGGTAGACTCTCTGGGGGCTTCTTGTTATCGCTGTTGATTAGTACGATTACTACTGCAGTATTACCCTCTTCTAATTTCTTGATTTGTGTTTTCATTCTGAACATAAGAGAGATTTGGCTTTCTCTTCTCCGGAGGGTGTGCTTGTCATGGTGAGGAAGGCGAACCAAATTACCGTCTCAGGCTTTTTATTTAATTGCCCTAAGAATAGATGATGCTTCGAGCTCGTTCGTCATGGATGGCATTCTAGGTAGAAGAAAATACCTGGAACCGGCGTTCATTCATACCACAACCACTATCACCCAGGACCAGGAAAGTTTCCAGTTACCGGGACCCTTGACTCGCAAGCTTCTCAACAGCACACATCAACTTTCTTACCTCACGTAGGAGGTCAGGTGACGAGGAGTCTTGAGGCTGGCACCTCAAGACTCCTCGTCACCTGCCCTTCCGATGTAAATACCATATTTACCATGTGCTCTCTATAGACCTGAAAAAACAGTTGATCTCCAAGTAACAGTTTCAGTAAAGGTGACCATTTTTCCCTAGTGTCTTTCTGCCAATAAAGCCGCAACCTACACAGTTGAGGATATAGCTTGGTGACTATTTACGAAACCTCTGCAAGGAATAACAGCCAGATTATGTTGTCCAATGTGTATAGGAACAACAAGACATCAGCTAAACTAGAAAACGGTACATGGACGCTGAGTAACTACTCACAGCTTGTTTGTTAAAACTCTAAAATGAATAACACAGCCAAACTATCATGTCAAACCTATAATAAGACATTAATATTGAAACTTCATCTATCGACTCCCAACTGGGATCCTCATCAACAGAATGTACATAGGAGGTAAAGCAATATATTGGTCTGGCAAGGTGAAAAAGATAAAAAAAAACTGCAGTAGGCCTACTGGTCTATGATGGTACTGAGAATACAGGTACATTCTCGACAACTATATTGCTACTTATCCGTGGTCTGGTAAGTTTGGTGCCATATATGTTCCTTCATCGCAAATTTGATTATTGGACTTGGCCTCTATTGTCCAGTCTAGAGATATAAATTTTCTTTAGATTCGATTAAAGATGATTAATGATGTTTCTTTTTGTAGCGGTTTAACACTTTCTGAGTCGTTGAAGCTTTATTCTATTTAATCGTGTGATTGTAAACTTTCCTGATAAAAGACGGCAGTTTTCTTAACCACATCTATCAGCACGTTTATGTTCAAGTAACCATTTGTTAAAACAGCGTCCTGTCTGTACTGAGTTAAAATTATTACAGTTATTACAAGGACTGCTGTAGACATGTAGTGTTTCCAGAGACAGGTTTCTTATGTTTGGAGAAGCCATTACCAAGTTTATGAACAGTCAGAGACTTTATTCAATCTCAGTGCTTTCTCTCACTGAAATAGAACAACCAGTTGCATTTTCGCGTTTTTCCTGGTATTAACTTCTGACTTATATAAATTCATATTAGTTTTATATAAACCTTCTTGTATATACCAGTCATGATAGCTTAATACCTGAGATTATTGTCTGATAGTGTCCTTTTCTCGGTCGAAATTAATAGGACTACAAATTCTCAAATCTCTTAGACATAGACAGGCTAGAGTACTTTTTCTAATATCAGTATAATGATAGTTAAAGAAATAAATATAATTGGCAAAGTGTTTTAGTTTTCTGTGAACCGTGAATTCTAATTGATTATTGTTTTTAATGATTAAAATATGTAACAAAAAAAGGCACAATACCGTGACTAGAACGATACACAAATAACCCGCACATAGAAGAACTCCCGTGACCTAACCTGATTCCTCTTTTTTTCTTCTCCCTCTTCCCTTTTCCTCTTTCCTTTTTACTCTTTCCTTTTTCTCCTTTGGGTTGTCTTTCTTCTGCCTTGTGTATCTGTTCCTCCCCCCCCCCGGTGTTCTTGCTCTTGCCCTCTGTGGGCACCAGCTCCCTTGCAGTGCTCCTCTTTCTTAATATTTGACTGGCTCCTCCTCCTCTTACTACCTCCCCACTAATACTTCCTTCCACCTCCACCACTACCACTACTACTACCACCTCCTGCCTATATATACTCTACCTGCTCTCCTTTTCGTTAGTGTGACTTTGTAAATGGTCCAACTCGGACGGAAACGTCGTCGTAAGCTCCTCTCTTCTATGTGCGGGTTATTTGTGTATTAAAATATGTAGGAAGGGAACTTTATTATTGATTTCTTATTTAATTTTGGAATAAATAGCTGTTCCTGAGTGATTAAGACTATTGAAAATATCAAAATTTCCCAGATCATTCTCCCAGTATATGAGAAGATCCACATACCTTCACCAGATCATGTCTACCAGGGTTGATGGGACGCAGAATGTGACGTTCAAAATATTTTATATATTAGTTGGAAAGTACTGGAAGAAAGGACTTTCCATATTAAAATTATATTTTATATAAGACTCGTCATTATAATAAAACATTAATAGTGATTCAGAGCTTGGCGAGTTAAATAATCTTGTTTATGGAGATGGAAATTCAGAGGCAGATGGCAGGAGTGAAGTGGAGAGAAGTTCACGTACGTCGTCAATAAGGACTAATAAAAAGGTAGTTAACAGTATCTAAATTTTATTATATTGGTTCAGCTTCTTTATTTTATAAAAAAAAAGTCTTCAGAACGTTTAATGTATGCTGATGAGAAAAAAGAAAAAAGGAAATAAAAGGCTACTTAGCCATTGTGCCAATTTATATGAAAAATATCTTGTATTAGAGATTATATAGCGTAAAGGTATGTCTTAATGGATCTTTGCAGTCCCATTCATTGAACCCCCCCCCCCCCAAAAAAAAAAAAAAACTATCAGGCAACGATTTAATGCATTAAGTTGTCCTGATTGGTTACGCAAGCAAGTTTACATAAAGTTAATGTGAATTTCTTAAAGTCAGATCTTAATAGTAAAACAAATATGTAATGCATCGTTCCACTCACGGAGGAAAAACACAAAGACTGAACATAATCTCTGAGCCAGTTATTTCTTATCCCAATAAACTTAGTGACGCCTATAAACATGAAAACTCATCTCTGGAAAGACCACATACATGTCTGTAATAATGCTTGTGATAACTGTAACTCAGTGTACATAGTTCAAACAGCAACAAACAGTTAAGTTGAACATAAACCTGATGGTAGACATGGTTAACAAAACTGTGCTCTTTTAACATGAAATTTTTCAACCAAATTTACAATCATTTTCACCTCTCCTCGAACCTCCGGTTAAGTAAGTTTATTTAGGTATAGGTACACATAAATACAGTTACACAAATTATCATACATAGCAACATATATGTAAATTACCCACCAGGATAACCCAAAAAAGAGTCAGACAAAATGACTTATTTCCTCTGGGGTGATATATACTGCGACAGATGGGCCCAGAGGTCTTGCTCTTCCCCAGAGTCCCTCACCCGTGCCACAACCACCATTACCCCTGGTGCCCCGCCCCAGTGGCCCGCCACCACTCTAGTGCCCCGCCTCATGGGGGAGGTGATCCAGCGCGGCAGAGAGCGGCAGCTTTGTGCCTTGGGGCGTGTAACGCGAGGGGAGAGGCGTTTAATGTGTTAAAAAGGGGCCACCAAAGGGGTAATTAGACGGAGGCTCCTAGACGCTACTCCTTAATGGAGAGCTTAGCGTTAAGCTTCTCCCACACACTCGCCGCCAACCACTACTGTACTACACAAACATCTTATTCCTATGGTAAGTTTGCTGCAACTTTTTTGTCTCTCTCTTGTTTTATGTTGTAGTAAGTTTCTTCCTCTTCACTCTTTCCACCCCACTCAGAGTTTCTGACATAATCATATGATCTACCATTGATAATTTTCTCTTGATAATAATTCCTAAATCTGTCTCTCTGTCTGATACTTGATTATTTTGTTAGTCTTACTTATTTATGTGACCTACATTTCCATTACATGGCATGTGACTACATTAAATCCCATCATCCATCTATGACTCCAGTAGCTCAATTTATCCAAGTCTTCCCGTAGTAATTTGCACTCATTTTTATTGTTTTAAGTTTTTGGCAACATCCGCAAACATAATCATATAGTTTTCTGTTCCGTGTGGTAACTCATTTATTTAAATTAAAAAATATTTTCGGATCAAGTAGAGGTCCTTGTGGTACCTCAGTGACGTTTCCACACCTTAACAAAACCTGTTAGTGAAACTGTCATATAGTTTAAAGTTTTTTTCTCTCGTTTTGAAATATTGGTACACTGTATGTTATCTTCCGTCTGCCTGCTAGATATCACTCTTGTGATAAAAATCTTAAAAAGTTTCAAAAGTGGACAGTATAACTTTGATACATTATTTTAAAACTGGTGGTGGCATCCTGTCTGGCCCTCTTGTATTATTCTTGTCTCTGTCCAAAAGCAATTTCTTTACGTCTTCTTTAGGTATTTCGATATTCTCCATTTCACCTATCCGCTTTGAATTCAAATTCTTTGCATTTAAAATATTTTTTTTTGTTATAAACGCAAAGTGAAACTTTCTGTTTATTGCCTCACACATTTCCTCCTCAGCTTCAGTAATTATGTCGTCGTTCCTTTATTTTGTCTTCTGTTTTTAACATTTAGTTCACTGTTTACAAACTATTATCCAATATTTCGTTTTCAAGCTTTTATTTTTTCTCTCTTATGTCTTTATTTTTATTTTTGATGTTCAGTTAAAAACTAACTTTTTTTACTCCGTTGTCAGTAAGTAAAATAAAATATTTTAATCCATAAAAGCAATTTTCAGAAAAACTATATTTTTAGGGAAGTTCTGCATAATTGAATAATTCGCTTTATATATATATATATATATATATATATATATATATATATATATATATATATATATATATATATATATATATATATATATATATATACACACACACATAGGCCGTTTCCCACCAAGGCAGGATGGCCCGAAAAAAAAAATTTCACCATCATTCACTCCATCGCTGTCTTGCCAGAAGGGTGCTTAAACTACAGTTATAAAACTGCAACATTAACACCAATCCTTCAGAGTGCAGGCACTGTACTTCCCATCTCTGCGACTCAAGTCCGGCCTGCCGGTTTCCCTGAATCCGTTCATAAATATTACTCTACTTACACTCCAACAGCACGTCAAGTCCTAAAAACCATTTGTCTCCATCCCCTCCTAAGTAACACGCACATGCATGCTTGCTGGAAGTCCAAGCCCCTCGCACATAAAACCTCTTTTACCCCCTCCTTCCAACCTTACCTAGACCGACCCCAGCCCCGTCTTCCCTCCACTATAGATTTATACACTCTCGAAGTCATTCTATTTTGTTCCATCCTCTCTACATGTCCGAACCACCTCGACAACCCATCCTCGGCCCTCTGGATAATAATTTTGGTAATCCCGCACCTCCTTCTAGGTTAGGTAAGGTTCGTCAGGAAACAGGACAAATGTTTCCTGACGTCTAATTTCCAAACCACGAATTCTCTGCATTATATTCACACCACACATTGCCCTGAGAAATGACATCTCCACTGCCTCCAGCCTTCTCCTTGTTGCAACATTCACCACCCATGCTTCGCACCCATATAGGGGCGTTGGTATAACTATGCTCTCATACATTACCCACTTTGCTTCCATGGACAAAGTTCTTTGTTTCCATAGACTCCTCAGTGCACCACTTACCTTTTCCCTTCGTCAATTCTATGATTCACTTCATCTTTCATAGACCCATCTGCTGACACGTCCACTCCTTAATATCTGAATACATTCACCTCCTCCATCCTCTCTCCCTCCAATCTGATATCCAGTCTTTCGTTACCTAACTTTTTTCGTTATCCTCGTCACCTTACTCTTTCCTATATTCACTATTAATTTTCTTCTTTTACGTACCCTACCAGACTCATCCACCAACCTCTACAACTTCTCTTCATAATCTCCCAAAAGCACCGTGTCATCAGCAAAGAGCAACTGTGACCACTCCCACTTTGTGTTTGATTCTTTTTCTATATATATATATATATATATATATATATATATATTAACAATTCGCAAACTGATGAACTTATTTACAAACGTTATCTTTCAGTCCACAGGAGGATTCGAACTTGCAAACTGGGCGTCAGAGTACGCAAACTCCCTCTGATGCTGAGTTTGCAGGTTCGAATAATGCTGTGGATTGAGACATAATATATGTATATATGTATATATGTATATATGTATATATATATATATATATATATATATATATATATATATATATATATATATATATATATATATATATATATATATATATATATATATATCGTGCCGCCTAATAAGTCGAACTCTCTTAAAAATTGGACTTTTCTTAAAGTATTTTTTTTTAGATTGACAGACATATTTTTTCACCAACAGTGATATAAAACTACCGTGCTTTTTTTTAGCTAAATTTTGCTGTGTATAGCATGGGTCAATTTAAATTTATGTAATTTATTTAAAATCAATGATATATATTTTTTTCTCAATGCTCACATTCATTTCCGCTGATTTATGGTAAAAATATTTATATTCAAACATTATCTGTCAGTGCTGTGCACTCTGTATCAGGGTACACAGTACTTTTGCCTCTCAGCCAGACTCCGGATAAAGTATTAGCGCTTAGTATATTATATAATCTCTCAGTACTCTTATCAAACTCTTCTCTCCCCCAGGTATTATCAAAAACTGTGTTGTATACATTAACTATTATGATTTATTTTGGATTTTTATCACTGGAATTTAAACTTTCTGAGTTTTGGATTTCACTTTCTTTAGCTTTTATTGTTTGTTTTACCAACATTGCTACTTACCCTTCTTTCTTCTCCACTGTCTCTTCTTATCAGTGGGAAAGTTCCCTCGATTAAAACGTCATTTAAAATGTTTTTTCTTGTTTAATTTCAGCTAGATATATCAGGTTTTTTTTCATTTATAATGTCCCTTAGTTCTAATCTTTTTAATATTACTCCATCTATATTAAAATAATATGTATTAGTATAATTTATGTAAGTATAATATATACTAGCATACAAAATATTTACAAAAGTATTTCTCTTTTCAGTACTAGGAATGACTGTAAAGTATAAGGACACAAGTGCAACTAATGTGACATTTTATTGTGGTAACGTTTCGCTCTCCACAATAAAATGTCACATTAGTTGCACTTGTGTCCTTTTTCTTTACGTATTGTGGGTAATTCCACCAATATATATACACTAAGAATGACTGCCAACAAGTTTAGAGAAATGGACACGAATGTTTTCACTTACACGTCTTTATTGAGGATGTTTCATCCTAACTCTGATTACTTCAAATAGGTACATAAAGTGGTCAAATATTTTAAATGATCAAGAGTCATGGACCGAAACGTTGTTAAGAAAACTGAATACATTCGTGATCATTTTTCTTTTTTCTATTTTTCGCTGACTGCTCTCTGTTCTGTACTCGTTTCTTTGAGAATCCATTTGATAAGTGGGTAGGGAGCAGTATTTTGCACAGTATTATGCTTGAAGCGTAATACTGTACCCTTCTTGAATCATATAATACAATGTACTTGAAAAAAGATAAATTTACCAGGGAGAGGGTGAGCACAGAGTGCAAGGTAAGTCCTCTTGAACGGGGGAGGAATAGCAGAGTACAAGAGGAGGGCTTTGTAAAGAGCGTATGTTTGCCAGGGAGACAAATAGCACAGAGTACATGAAGGGCCTTGTAAAGAGCGTATGTTTACCAGGGAGAGGGATAACAGAGTACATGAGGAGGGCCTTTAAAGAGCGTACGTGTACCAGGAAGAGGAATAGCACAGAGTACGTGAGGAGGGCCCTGTAAAGAGCGTATGTTTACTTGGGGAGGGGGAGTAGGGAGCATAGAGTACAAGATGAGGCCCCGTAAAGAGCATAACTAACTAGGGAGTCTAAAGTCGTGTTAATTACCTGACAAGCTAAGAGTTTAATTGACTTAATTAGTTTGCCTCCTGAGGGAAAGTCTGGCTGAGGCCAAACTAGAGAAAGGAGGGAGGGGGAGATGGGTCTGGCAACTTAGGAAGATGTTTCTTCAGAGTCTGAGCTAGGAGTGGGATAGGTAGGGACTAGATGGAGGGTAGGAAGGACGAGGATATTGAACTAACTGGCTACGTCGAGACTAGCAGTAAAATGGTCATAATAGTCTTGGACTGACTTGACTCACGAAATCGTAATGACACGATTGCAAACAAACTCTACCACGGGCGGGATAGAACCCGCGATCAGAGAGTCTCAAAACTCCAGACCGTCGCGTTAGCCACTGGATTGACTATTATGACTCTTGTTACACTGACAACACTTATAAAATAGTAATAGATATATAGCATTGGTTATGTAACTTGACTGCTGCTGCATAGTAGAGACTACCCATAAAGGGTCTTAAAATATGGAACACTAC
This sequence comes from Cherax quadricarinatus, assembly GCF_038502225.1. Lineage (NCBI taxonomy): Eukaryota > Metazoa > Arthropoda > Malacostraca > Decapoda > Parastacidae > Cherax > Cherax quadricarinatus. Next base: position 16,267,647 of record NC_091323.1, on the reverse strand, counting down.
TATTGTAGTGTTGAGAGACCACTCATGAATGATCTTAGTATGGAACACTACTACTACTGCAGTGTTGAGAGACCACACGTGAATGGTATTAGTATGGAACATTACTACTGCAGTGTTCAGAGAACACCGATGAAGAGTTTGGTTGTTGTACACTTTTAGTATTTAAGCCACCTGGTCTGATTGTGGATTGCTGACAATAAACACTTTCATAGATCACAGTTTGTGGTCACTACAAATTCCATAGTCTTTTATGGCAGTAGAGACTGTTAGACAGTGATGTGGATTGTCGCCTGACACACACACACACACACACACACACACACACACACACACACACACACACACACACACACACACACACACACACACACACACACACACACACCATGGGTATTGAGAGAGGGAGCAGAGGCGCTATGTGTACCCCTAACAACAATATTCAATACATCTATCGAAACAGGGAGATTGCCTGAGGCATGGAAGACAGCAAATGTAGTCCCAATCTTTAAAAAAGGAGACAGACATGAAGCATTAAACTACAGACCAGTGTCACTGACATGTATAGTATGCAAAATCATGGAGAAGATTATCAGGAGAAGAGTGGTGGAACACCTAGAAAGGAACGATCTCATCAACAGCAGCCAACATGGTTTCAGGGACGGGAAATCCTGTGTCACAAACCTACTGGAGTTCTATGACATGGTGACAGCAGTAAGACAAGAGAGAGAGGGGTGGGTGGATTGCATTTTCTTGGACTGCAAGAAGGCGTTTGACACAGTTCCACACAAGAGATTGGTGCAAAAACTGGAGGACCAAGCAGGGATAACAGGGAAGGCACTACAATGGATCAGGGAATACTTGTCAGGAAGACAGCAGCGAGTCATGGCACGTGGCGAGGTGTCAGAGTGGGCACCTGTGACCAGCGGGGTCCCGCAGGGGTCAGTCCTAGGACCAGTGCTGTTTCTGGTATTTGTGAACGACATGACGGAAGGTTTAGAATCTGAGGTGTCCCTGTTTGCAGATGACGTGAAGTTGATGAGAAGAATTCACTCGATCGAAGACCAGGCAGAACTACAAAGGGATGTGGACAGGCTGCAGACCTGGTCCAGCAATTGGCTCCTGGAGTTCAATCCCACCAAGTGCAAAGTCATGAAGATTGGGGAAGGGCAAAGAAGGCCGCAGACGGAGTACAGTCTAGGGGGTCAGAGACTACAAACCTCACTCAAGGAAAAAGATCTTGGGGTGAGTATAACACCAGGCACATCTCCTGAAGCGCACATCAACCAAATAACTGCTGCAGCATATGGGCGCCTAGCAAACCTCAGAACAGCATTCCGACATCTTAATAAGGAATCATTCAGGACCCTGTACACCGTGTACGTTAGGCCCATTGGAGTATGCGGCACCAGTTTGGAACCCACACCTAGCCAAGCACGGGAAGAAACTAGAGAAAGTGCAAAGGTTTGCAACAAGACTAGTCCCAGAGCTAAGAGGTATGTCCTACGAGGAGAGGTTAAGGGAAATCAACCTGACGACACTGGAGGACAGGAGAGATAGGGGGGACATGATAACGACATACAAAATACTGAGAGGAATTGACAAGGTGGACAAAGACAGGATGTTCCAGAGATTGGACACAGTAACAAGGGGACACAGTTGGAAGCTGAAGACACAGATGAATCACAGGGATGTTAGGAAGTATTTCTTCAGCCACAGAGTAGTCAGTAAGTGGAATAGTTTGGGAAGCGATGTAGTGGAGGCAGGATCCATACATAGCTTTAAGCAGAGGTATGATAAAGCTCACGGCTCAGGGAGAGTGACCTAGTAGCGATCAGTGAAGAGGCGGGGCCAGGAGCTCGGACTCGACCCCCGCAACCTCAACTAGGTGAGTACAACTAGGTGAGTACACACACACACACTTTGGAACCCACACCTGGTCAAGCACGCAAGAAATTAGAGAAAGTACAAAGGTTTGCAACAAGGCTAGTTCCAGAGTTAAGGGGAATGTCATACGAAGAAAGGTTAAGGGAAATCAGCGTGACGACACTGGAGGACAGGAGAGTTAGGGAAGACATGATAACGACATTCAAAATACAGAGAGGATTAGGTAAGGTGGACAGAGACAGGATGTTCCCGAGATGGGACACAGAGACAAGGGGTCATCCTGGGTGTTAGTGGACTGGTGTGGGTAACACCCAGGATGGGACCCACACCAGTCCACTAACACCCAGGATGTGACCCACATCAGTCACTAACACCCAGGATGTGACCCACACCAATCCACTAACACCCCGGATATGACCCACACCAGATGATTAGCACCCAGGATGCGACCCACACCAGTCCACTAACACCCAGGATGACACACACACCAGTCCACATTTGGAAGTTGAAGACTCTGATGAGTCAAAGACATGTTAGGAAGTATTTCCTTAGTCATAGAGTTGTCAGGAAGTAGAATAGTCTGGCAAGTGATGTAGTGGAGGCAGGAACCATACATAGTTTTAAGACGATGTATGATAAAGCTCATGGAGCAGGGAGAGAGAAGACCTAGTAGCGATCAGTAAAGAGGCGGGACCAGGAGCTATGTCTCGACCCCTGCAACCACAGATGGGTGAGTACACACGCACGCACACATAAGAACATAAGAAAGAAGGAACACTACAAGAGGCCTACTGGCCTATGCGAGGCAGCTCCAGTTCTCCCACAAGCTTAAGCCAATGCCTTGACCTAGTGAGGTCAGACACGTCACACACACACACACACACACACACACACACACACACACACACACACACACACACACACAACACACAACACACAACACACAACACACAACACACAACACACATACACACACACACACACACACAACACACACACACACACACACACACACACACAACACACATACACACACACAACACACAAACACACACACACAACACACACACACACACACACACACACACACACACACACACACACACACACACACACACACACAACACACAACACACAACACACAACACACAACACACACACACACACACACACACACACACACACACACACACACACACACACACACACAAACCTCCTGGAGTTTTATGACAAGGTAACAGAAGTAAGACACGAGAGAGGGGTGGGTAGATTGCGTTTTCCTAGACTGCAGGAAGGCCTTTGACACAGTTCCCCACAAGAGATTAGTGCAGAAGCTGGAGGATCAGGCGCACGTAAAAGGGAGGGCTCTGCAAATGGATAAGGGAATACCTGACAGGGAGGCAGCAACGAGTCATGGTACATGAAGAGGTATCACAGTGGGCGCCTGTTAGGAGCGGGGTCCCACAGGGGTCAGTTCTAGGACCAGTGCTATTTTTGATATATGTGAACGACATGATGGAAGGAATAGACTCTGAAGTGTCCCTGTTCGCAGATGATGTGAAGTTGATGAGAAGAATTAAATCGGACGAGGATGAGGCAGGACTGCAAAGAGACCTGGACAGGCTGGACATGTGGTCCAGGAACTGGCTTCTCGAATTCAATCCAGCCAAATGCAAAGTCATGAAGATTGGGGAGGGGCAAAGAAGACCTCAGACAGAGTATAGGCTAGGTGGACAAAGACTACAGACTTCACTCAGGGAGAAAGACCTTGGGGTGACCATAACACCGAGCACATCACCGGAGGCACACATCAACCAAATAACCGCTGCAGCATACGGGCGCCTGGCAAACCTGAGAATAGCGTTCCGATACCTTAATAAGGAATCGTTCAAGACACTGTACACTGTGTATGTTAGGCCCATACTGGAGTATGCAGCACCAGTCTGGAACCCACACCTGGTCAAGCACGTCAAGAAGTTAGAGAAAGTACAAAGGTTTGCAACAACGCTAGTCCCAGAGCTCAAGGGAATGTCGTACGAGGAAAGGTTAAGGGAAATCGGACTGACGACACTGGAGGACAGAAGGGTCAGGGGAGACATGATAACGACATACAAGATACTGCGGGGAATAGACAAGGTGGACAGAGATAGGATGTTCCAGAGAAGGGACACAGGGACAAGGGGTCACAACTGGAAGCTGAAGACTCAGACGAGTCACAGGGACGTTAGGAAGTATTTCTTCAGTCATAGAGTTGTCAGCAAGTGGAATAGCCTAGCAAGTGAAGTAGTGGAGGCAGGAACCATACATAGTTTTAAGAAGAGGTATGACAAAGCTCAGGAAGCAGAGAGAGAGAGGATCCAGTAGCGATCAGTGAAGAGGCGGGGCCAGGAGCTGAGTCTCGACTCCTGCAACCACAATTAGGTGAGTACAATTAGGCGAGTACACACACACACACACACCGCAGACGGAGTACAGTCTAGGGGGCCAGAGACTACAAACCTCACTCAAGGAAAAAGATCTTGGGGTGAGTATAACACCAGGCACATCTCCTGAAGCGCACATCAATCAAATAACTGCTGCACCATATGGGCGCCTAGCAAACCTCAGAACAGCATTCCGACATCTTAATAAGGAATCGTTCAGGATCCTGTACACCGTGTACGTTAGGCCCATATTGGAGTATGCGGCACCAGTTTGGAACCCACACCTAGCCAAGCACGTAAAGAAACTAGAGAAAGTGCAAAGGTTTGCAACAAGACTAGTCCCAGAGCTAAGAGGTATGTCCTACGAGGAGAGGTTAAGGGAAATCAACCTGACGACACTGGAGGACAGGAGAGATAGGGGGGACATGATAACGACATACAAAATACTGAGAGGAATTGACAAGGTGGACAAAGACAGGATGTTCCAGAGATTGGACACAGTAACAAGGGGACACAGTTGGAAGCTGAAGACACAGATGAATCACAGGGATGTTAGGAAGTATTTCTTCAGCCACAGAGTAGTCAGTAAGTGGAATAGTTTGGGAAGCGATGTAGTGGAGGCAGGATCCATACATAGCTTTAAGCAGAGGTATGATAAAGCTCACGGTTCAGAGAGAGTGACCTAGTAGCGATCAGTGAAGAGGCGGGGCCAGGAGCTCGGACTCGACCTCCGCAACCTCAACTAGGTGAGTACACACACACACACACACACACACACGGCAAATGTAGTTCCCATTTTTAAAAAAAGGAGACAGAAAAGAGGCACTAAACTATAGACCTGTGTCATTGACGTGTATAGTATGCAAAGTTATGGAGAAGATTATCAGGAGGAGAGTGGTGGAGCACCTGGAACGGAACAAGAGTATAAATGCCAACCAGCACGGATTCATGGAAGTCAAATCCTGTGTCACAAACCTTCTGGAGTTTTATGATAAAATAACAGAAGTAAGACACGAGAGAGAGGGGTGGGTTGATTGCATCTTCTTGGACTGCAAGAAGGCCTTTGACACAGTTCCTCACAAGAGATTAGTGCAGAAGCTAGAGCATCATGCGCATATAACAGGAAGGGCACTGCAATGGATCAGAGAATACCTGACAGGGAGGCAACAACGAGTCATGGTACGTAATGATGTATCACAGTGGGCACCTGTGACGAGCGGGGTCCCACAGGGGTCGGTCCTAGGACCAGTGCTATTTTTGGTATATGTGAACGACATGATGAAAGGGTTAGACTCAGAAGTGTCCCTGTTTGCAGATGATGTGAAGTTAATGAGGAGAATTAAATCTGATGAGGACCAGGCAGGACTTCAAAGAGACCTGGACAGACTGGACACATGGTCCAGCAAATGGCTTCTCGAATTTAATCCTGCCAAATGCAAAGTCATGAAGATAGGGGAAGGGCATAGAAGACCACAGACAGAATATAGGCTAGGTGGCCAAAGACTGCAAACCTCACTCAAGGAGAAAGATCTTGGGGTGAGTATAACACCGAGCATGTCTCCGGAAGCACACATCAATCAGATAACTGCTGCAGCATATGGGCGCCTGGCAAACCTGAGAACAGCATTCCGATACCTTAGTAAGGAATCGTTCAAGACACTGTACACCGTGTATGTCAGGCCCATACTGGAGTATGCAGCACCTGTTTGGAACCCGCACTTGATAAAGCACGTCAAGAAACTAGAGAAAGTACAAAGGTTTGCCACAAGGTTAGTTCCAGAGCTAAGGGGAATGTCCTATGAAGAAAGATTAAGGGAAATCGGCCTGACGACACTGGAGGACAGGAGGGTCAGGGGAGACATGATAACAACATATAAAATATTGCGTGGAATAGACAAGGTGGACAAAGACAGGATGTTCCAGGGAGGGGACACAGAAACAAGAGGCCACAATTGGAAGTTGAAGACACAAATGAGTCAGAGAGATATTAGGAAGTATTTCTTCAGTCATAGAGTTGTAAGGCAGTGGAATAGCCTAGAAAATGACGTAGTGGAGGCAGGAACCATACACAGTTTTAAGACGAGGTTTGATAAAGCTCATGGAGCGGGGAGAGAGAGGGTCTAGTAGCAACCGGTGAAGAGGCGGGGCCAGGAGCTAAGACTCGACCCCTGCAACCACAAATAGGTGAGTACACACACACAACACACTACACACAACACACACACACACACACACACACACACACACACACACACACACACACACACACACACACACACACACACACACACACAACAACAACAACAACAACAGCAACAACAACAGCAACAACAATTTAAGGAGGTTCCAGCTCAAGTTTAAACACTAACTAACCCTACACTCTATCACTAGACTGTGATGGATACAGTAGATGGTCCAGTAGTCTCTAACAACCTCAGTCTTGTGCGACAGCTGCAAGGTGTGCTGGTGGTGAAGAGGTGGTGATGAATGGTTTTTCAAACCATTCATCACAACTGTCAGACACGGCAGCATCATGGGATCTTGTTACAAAGAATTCTTCAACACTTGTCCAACCTTTGGACGAAGACCTACTTCGACTAGTGGATGGTACCACTATGACACCGCCTCTTCCTGCTACGCCTCACCTGACTACAGTATATAAGCCACGTCTGTGGCCCTATGCTGTACATTCTACAAGTTTGATGGACTGAACACATCGACTCCAGACTGAGGGACTGATTACCTCAAACTCCTCCTCTTCTTACACCTTCTGCTTTGTATTGGACTGATGAAGCCACTGTGTGGCGAACCGTTTCCTGAATAAAGATTCCCATATGTTGCATAAGTGTCTCAATCTTCAACTTGTCGGTTTTTCAAATCATTCATCACATACGGTGTGCCAGATCTAGTTTTTGTCTCTTAAAAGCGTAGTTCCCACATCAGCTGAAAAGTGGCTGTCACACCTCTTGTAGACATCACAGTACAGTAGAAGAACGCATAATTGGCACACGCTTGGCCTTCATTTTGATCCCTGAACATTCCTTTAACAAATAATAAAAAAAAGGCACAATACCGTGATTGGAACGATACACAAATAACCCGCACATAGAAGAGAGGAGCTTACGACGACGTTTCGGTCCGACTTGGACCATTTACAAAGTGTGTGGAAAAAGACACTTATGTACATTTCAGGACATTATTATAGGATAAGTCTCGCCATACCATTTCCTCATTTACAAAGTCACACTAACGAAAAGGAGAGAGGGAGGTGGTGGTAGTAGTAGTAGTGTTGGAGGCAGGAGGAAGTATTAGTGGGGAAGGTAGTAAGAAGGAGGAGGATACAAAGACAGGGGAGCACTGCAAGGGATCTACGTGCCCACAGAGGGTAAGAACAAGAACAGAATATATGTGCCTACTTTTGCCGATACTTAAATTCCAATTAGTGTTGAGAGCAGGGTAGTGCCGCTGATTATAGGGAAAAACATTTAACCTCATCAAGTGTAGGCACTTACTCCAACAGTGCCACTTCGTCCCAAATACATCCAAAGTCCCTTTACATAAATTACCCTATTTTTTCGTATATGTTGAATAACGACCAAAAAAAAACATTATTTATCTCAGTCCACAGCATTATTCGAACCTGAACACTCATATCAAAGTGGCTTATTCACATTTTTTTTATAATGATAGATTAGTACTCAGTTCTGCTAATATACTAATAACCTAACCCTGGCAAGTCCGTAACAATAAACAATGAGAGGACATTACTTTAATCCTTGTACATAAGTACAAGGAAATATTAAGTGGGCCAGGTTAAATTTTTTTGTAAGATGGACGAGTACTGAGAGTATGGTGGAAGTCCAGACATCACATTGTAAAGAGTCGTGCGGAAGCGCAGGCTACCCTGGCGGAATGCGTGTGTGTAGAACAGAGTTTGAACTACAATGTTCACTCACCTGTCTATAAGCGATGGGAATAAATGTGGCGTGAAAGTTGTACCTCCCATGGCCCCGCCCACCGCGCTGTTTATGGAGACAGGAGGGCGTATGAGTGGTGGAGAGAGGTGTGACGTAGAAGTGACGTCACTGAGGGAGGCGGGGCCAGGAGACGAGGAAGGTCCATCAGTGCGGCGTCTGCGTAGTGAGAGAGAGGAAGGGTGTGAGTGTGGTGTATCGTCACCACCACCGCCACAGCGCTCCTTTCATACTTAGTACTATATATTTATTTTACAAACTTTAAGCCAAATTACTTGAGTGTGGTCAGGGGCTCTTGATCCAAGGTATTGGACCTGACATTCCTTGAATTAAACCTGATTGCTTCCCAGGAGATACATGACCCAACCAGGTTTAACGCTTTTCCCTTGAATGAAATAATAATTAATTTTAAAACACACGATGACTACGTGTAATAAAATTATAAAAATAATAGCCAGTATTATTTTTTAAATATATTTCTAATAATATTTGCTGATTTCAAAATTTTACTTTGCCTCTGTTAAATAAAAAAAAATGTAGTTGTGTGAGCATATATGATGAGAGATGAAGCTGAAGACCTGTCTTATCACCTCTTGTTAATATGGAACCTTAATGCAGTGATCTGAAGTGAAATTATTTGTATTATTGCTCAAATTAAATATTCATCCAAAGAAAGCATTAAACCTGCGTTTTGCTAATGATGTAATGCAACACACATTATATATATATATATGTATATATATATATATATATATATATATATATATATATATATATATATATATATATATATATATATATATATATATATATATATATATATATATATATATATATTGTATATATATAATAATGCATATATATATATATATATATATATATATATATATATATTATATATATATATATATATATATATATATATATATATATATACCTATATGTATAGATATATTTTTTATTTATTATTCTCACACTGGCCGATTCCCACCAAGGCAGGGTGGCCCGAAAAAGAAAAACTTTCACCATCATTCACTCCATCACTGTCTTGCCGGAAGGGTGCTTTACACTACAGTTTTTAAACTGCAACATTAACACCCCTCCTTCAGAGTGCAGGCACTGTACTTCCCATCTCCAGGACTCAAGTCCGGCCTGCCGGTTTCCCTGAACCCCTTCATAAATGTTACTTTGCTCACACTCCAACAGTACGTCAAGTATTAAAAACCATTTGTCTCCATTCACTCCTATCAAACACGCTCACGCATGCCTGCTGGAAGTCCAAGCCCCTCGCACACAAAACCTCCTTTACCCCCTCCCTCCAACCTTTCCTAGGCCGACCCCTACCTCGCCTTCCTTCCACTACAGACTGATACACTCTTGAAGTTATTCTGTTTCGCTCCATTCTCTCCACATGTCCGAACCCTCCGGACAACAGTTTTGGTAATCCCGCACCTCCTCCTAACTTCCAAACTACGAATTCTCTGCATTATATTCACACCACACATTGCTCTCAGACATGACATCTCCACTGCCTCCAGCCTTCTCCTCGCTGCAACATTCATCACCCATGCTTCACACCCATATAAGAGCGTTGGTAAAACTATACTCTCATACATTCCCCTCTTTGCCTCCAAGGACAAAGTTCTTTGTCTCCACAGACTCCTAAGTGCACCACTCACCCTTTTCCCCTCATCAATTCTATGATTCACCTCATCTTTCATAGACCCATCCGCTGACACGTCCACTCCCAAATATCTGAATACATTCACGTCCTCCATACTCTCTCCTTCCAATCTGATATCCAATCTTTCATCACCTAATCTTTTTGTTATCCTCATAACCTTACTCTTTCCTGTATTCACTTTCAATTTTCTTCTTTTGCACACCCTACCAAATTCATCCACCAATCTCTGCAACTTCTCTTCAGAATCTCCCAAGAGCACAGTGTCATCAGCAAAGAGCAACTGTGACAACTCCCACTTTATGTGTGATTATCTTTTAACTCCACGCCTCTTGCCAAGACCCTCGCATTTACTTCTCTTACAACCCCATCTATAAATATATTAAACAACCACGGTGACATCACACATCCTTGTCTAAGGCCTACTTTTACTGGGAAATAATTTCCCTCTTTCCTACATACTCTAACTTGAGCCTCACTATCCTCGTAAAAACTCTTCACTGCTTTCAGTAACCTACCTCCTACACCATACACCTGCAACATCTGCCACATTGCCCCCCTATCCACCCTGTCATACGCCTTTTCCAAATCCATAAATGCCACAAAGACCTCTTTAGCCTTATCTAAATACTGTTCACTTATACGTTTCACTGTAAACACCTGGTCCACACCCCCCCTACCTTTCCTAAAGCCTCCTTGTTCATCTACTATCCTATTCTCCGTCTTACTCTTAATTCTTTCAATAATAACTCTACCATACACTTTGCCAGGTATACTCAACAGACTTATCCCCCTATAATTTTTGCACTTTCTTTTATCCCCTTTGCCTTTATACAAAGGAACTATGCATGCTCTCTGCCAATCCCTAGGTACCTTACCCTCTTCCATACATTTATTAAATAATTGCACCAACCACTCCAAAACTATATCCCCACCTGCTTTTAACATTTCTATCTTTATCCCATCAATCCCGGCTGCCTAACCCCCTTTCATTTTACCTACTGCCTCACGAACTTCCCCCACACTCACAACTGGCTCTTCCTCACTCCTACAAGATGTTGTTCCTCCTTGCCCTATACACGAAATCACAGCTTCCCTATCATCATCAACATTTGACATACATATATATATATATATATATATATATATATATATATATATATATATATATATATATATATATATATATATATATATATATATATATATATATATATATATTATGATTATTATTAACACAACGGCCGTGTCCCACCAAGGCAGGGTGGCCCGAAAAAGAAAAACTCTCATTATTCACTCCATCACTGTCTTGCCAGAGACGCGCTTACACTACAGCTATAAAACTGCAACATCAACACCTCTCCTTCAGAGTGCAGGCACTGTATTTCCCATCTCCAAGAATCAAGTCCAGCCTGCCGATTTCCCTGAATCCCTTCATAAATGTTACCTTGCTCACACTCCAACAGCACGTCAAGTCCTAAAAACCATTTGTCTCCATTTGGTCCTATCTAACATGCTCACGCATGCTTTCTGGAATTCCAAGCCCCTCGCACACAAAACCTCCTTTACCCCCTCCCTCCAACCTTTCCCAGGCCGACCCCTACCCCGCCTTTCCTCCACTACAGATTTATACACTCTCGAAGTCGTTCTATTTCGTTCCATCCTCTCTACATGGCCAAACCATCTCAATAACCCTACTCAGCCCTTTGGATAATAGTTTTGGTAATCCCGCACCTCCTAATCTCCAGACTACGGATTCTCTGCAATATATTCACACCACACATTGCCCTCAGACATGACATCTCCACTGCCTCCAGCCTTCTCCTTGTTGCAACATTCATCACCCATGCTTCATACCCATACAAGAGCGTTGGTATAACTATACTCTCATACATTCCCCTCTTTTCTTTAATGGATTAAGTTCTTTGTCTCCACAGACTCCTCAGTGCACCACTCACCTTATTCCCCCCGTCAATTCTGAGATTCATCTCATCTTTCATAGACCCATCTGCTGACACATCTACTCCCAAATATCTGATGACATTCACCTCCTCCATACTCTCTCCCTCCAATCTGATTATATATATATATATATATATATATATATATATATATATATATATATATATATATATATATATATATATATATATAATTGAGAGCAATAATTGTTCTTATTAAACTCTCTCCTTACTTTTGTCTTCTTAAGTGAGAAACTCTACAAAGTGACACTGCTTGTTGCACGTACATATAACGCATATTAAATAACAGTTATCAAAATTACAAGTAAATTAACAATATTAAAGGTAAATTGTTGACACTTCAAAAATAATCGAATTTAAATATTCCGTTAAATTATCAATACTATTACATATAAATTATTACTATTGCAGGAAACTGTTAATATTATTTATAAATTACAAATATTACATACGAAATATCATGCAAATGTTTCGCTGTATCAGATCAATGTATCAGACATCGTCATTGTTGTGCCTGATAGCCGCTTTGATACCTATTGTATTATGTGTACATGGCTGTGTTGTGTCCGTGGGTAAGGTGTACATGACTGTGTTGTGTACGTGGGTAATGTTTACATGTATGTGTCGCATATGTGGGAAAGGTGGAAAGGGCTGTTGTGTACTTGGGTAATGGGTTTGTGTACCAATGTAATTTGTACATAATGAAGGTGTACACAGAGAAGGTGTACATTGTGAAGGTGTACACAGGGAAGGTGTATATAGGGAAGGTGTACATAGGGAAGGTGTACATAGCGAAGATGTACACATGGAAGGTGTACATAGGGAAGATGTACACATGGAAGCTGTACATAGGGAAGATGTACATAGGGCAGGTATACATCAAGGTGTACATAGGGAACGTGTACATAGGGAAGATATACACAGGGAAGGTGTGCATTGTGAAGGTGTACACAGTTAAGGTGTACATAGGGAAGATGTACACAGGGAAGACGAACGTAGGGGAAGATGTACACAGGGAAGGTGTACACAGGGAAAGTGTACATAGGGAAGGTGTACATAGGGAAGGTGTACACGGAAGGTGTACACAGGGAAGGTGTACATAGGGAAGGCGTACATAGAGATGTAGACAGGGAAGATGTACATAGGGAAGATGTACATAAGGAAGTTGTACACAGGGAAGATGAGCATAGGGGAAGATGTACATAGGGAAGGTATATACATGGGAGGTGTACATAGGAAAGATGTAGATTGAGACACTTATGCAACATATGGGAATCTTTATATACAGAATCCCATATGTTGCATAAGTGTCTCAATCTTCAACTTGTCGGTTTTTTAAACCATGTATCACATAGGAAAGATGTACATGGGGAAGGTGTACACATGGAAGGTGTACACATGGAAGGTGTACACATGGAAGGTGTGCACAGGGAAGGTATACACATCATGCTAGGTTGATTAAAAGTTAGTATACTATCTACTAGGTTAATTGTTAGTATACTATCATCCTAGGTTAATTAAGAGTTATTATATTATCATACCAGGTTAAATTAAGAGTTATTATATTATCATACCAGGTTAAATTAAGAGTTAGTATACTATCATACTAGGTTAATTAAGAGTTAGCATACTCTCATACTAGGTTAATTAAGAGTTAGTATACCAATCATAAAATGTTAATTAATACTCACTCGTCCAGTTTAGGTGAGGAAGACTTTGTGGGCGGCGTGGGTGTGGTCTCTCGTCCGTGTTCCTCCTCAAGGGCGTCTTTATCTACCACCAGACCACGCCCCTCACTCGCCAGACCACGCCCCTCACTCGCCAGACCACGCCCATCACCCGCGAGACCACGCCCTTCACCGGCCAGGCCACGCCCTTCACCCGCCAGGCCATGCCCTTCTCTTAAGTGGTCACGTCCTGACCCTACAAGGTCACGCCCCTCTCCTATGATGCCATGTCCTCCTGATCTCTCGTCATAGTGAGGGTGGTCATAACTTAAGGGGGATGCTGATTGGTCAGCATCCACGGAAGGTGTGGTTGGCTCAGGAGAGGGGGCGTGTCCAAGGGGAGAATGGGCGGGGTAGTCGTCGTGGGTGGGGGTGTGTGGGCGTGAAGACTGTGGTGAGGGTGGTGAGGCTGGTGAGGACACCTCCAAGTTGCTGTTGACGGTACCTTCAGCATCTTCTGAGCCGTCACCCTGGTGACACAACATGCTACATCACACACTGTCTTACTACACACACTACCTTACTACACACACTACCTTACTACACACACTACCTTACTACACACACTACCTTACTACACACACTACCTTACTACACACACTACCTTACTACACACACTACCTTATTACACACACTACCTTACTACACACACTACCTTACTACACACACTACCTTACTACACACACTACCTCACACACTAACTTCCTACTCAGACACTGTCCACTCTCTCTTACCATATTCCCAGAGCAAATGTCTGAAGTCTTAATGCAGTTAGAAAAGATTATTAATTTTATGTTAGGCTACATAACCCTATATAACACTTATATTTTGCCACAAATAAGTAAGGTTTTAATAAAAGAGCAACGACAGGTGTGGCAAGGCAGTGTTTGTGCACGCCTCCCAGGCAACCTCCACACAGGCATGGTAAGGCAGTGCTTGTGCACGCCTCCCAGGCAACCTTCACACAGGCATGGTAAGGCAGTGTTTGTGCACGCCTCACAGGCAACCTCCACACAGGCAGTGTTTGTGCACGCCTCCCAGGCAACCTCCACACAGGCATGGTAAGGCAGTGTTTGTGCACGCCTCCCAGGCAACCTCCACACAGGCATGGTAAGGCAGTGTTTGTGCACGCCTCCCAGGCAACCTCCACACAGGCATGGTAAGGCAGTGTTTATGCACGCCTCCCAAGCAACCTCCACACAGGCAGTGTTTGTGCACGCCTCCCAAGCAACCTCCACACAGGCAGTGTTTATGCACGCCTCCCAAGCAACCTCCACACAGGCAGTGTTTATGCACGCCTCCCAAGCAACCTCCACACAGGCAGTGTTTATGCACGCCTCCCAAGCAACCTCCACACAGGCATGGCAAGGCAGTGTTTGTGCACGCCTCCCAGGCAACCTCCACACAGGCATGGTAAGGCAGTGTTTATGCACGCCTCCCAGGCAACCTCCACACAGGCAGTGTTTGTGCACGCCTCCCAGGCAACCTCCACACAGGCATGGTAAGGCAGTGTTTATGCATGCCTCACAGGCAACCTCCACACAGGCAGTGTTTGTGCACGCCTCCCAGGCAACCTCCGCACAGGCATGGTAAGGCAGTGTTTATGCACGCCTCCCAGGCAACCTCCACACAGGCATGGTAAGGCAGTGTTTATGCACGCCTCAAAGGCAACCTCCACACAGGCATGGTAAGGCAGTGTTTATGCACGCCTCCCAGGCAACCTCCACACAGGCATGGTAAGGCAGTGTTTATGCACGCCTCACAGGCAACCTCCACACAGGCAGTGTTTGTGCACGCCCCAGGCAACCTCGACACAGGCATGGTAAGGCAGTGTTTATGCATGCCTCACAGGCAACCTCCACACAGGCAGTGTTTGTGCACGCCTCCCAGGCAACCTCCGCACAGGCATGGTAAGGCAGTGTTTATGCACGCCTCCCAGGCAACCTCCACACAGGCATGGTAAGGCAGTGTTTATGCACGCCTCCCAGGCAACCTCCACACAGGCATGGTAAGGCAGTGTTTATGCACGCCTCCCAGGCAACCTCCACACAGGCATGGTAAGGCAGTGTTTATGCACGCCTCACAGGCAACCTCCACACAGGCAGTGTTTGTGCACGCCCCAGGCAACCTCCGCACAGGCATGGTAAGGCAGTTTATGCACGCCTCCCAGGCAACCTCCACACAGGCATGGTAAGGCAGTGTTTATGCACGCCTCACACGCAACCTCCACACAAGCATGGTAAGGCAGTGTTTATGCACGCCTCCCAGGCAACCTCCACACAGGCATGGTAAGGCAGTGTTTATGCACGCCTCACAGGCAACCTCCACACAAGCATGGTAAGGCAGTGTTTATGCACGCCTCCCAGGCAACCTCCACACAGGCATGGTAAGGCAGTGTTTATGCACGCCTCACAGGCAACCTCCACACAAGCATGGTAAGGCAGTGTTTATGCACGCCTCCCAGGCGACCTCCACACTCACATGGCAAGGCAGTATTTGTGCACGCCTCCCAGACAACCTCCACACAGACATGGCAAGGCAGTGTTTGTGCACGCCTCCCGGGCAAAATCCACACAGGCATGGCAAGGCAGTGTTTGTGCACGCCTCCCAGGCAACCTCCACACTGGCATGGTAAGGCAGTGTTTGTGCACGCCTCCCAGGCAACCTCCATACACGTATGGCAAGGCAGTGTTTATGCACGCCTCCCAGGCAACCTCCATACACGTATGGCAAGGCAGTGTTTGTGCACGCCTCCCAGGCAACCTCCACACAGGCATGGCAAGGCAGTGTTTGTGCACGCCTCCCAGGCAACCTCCATACACGTATGGCAAGGCAGTGTTTGTACACGCCTCCCAGGCAACCTCCACACAGGCATGGCAAGGCAGTGTTTGTGCACGCCTCCCAGGCAACCTCCACACAGGCATGGTAAGGCAGTGTTTGTGCACGCCTCCCAGGCAACCTCCATACACGTATGGCAAGGCAGTGTTTGTGCACGCCTCCCAGGCAACCTCCATACACGTATGGCAAGGCAGTGTTTGTGCACGCCTCCCAGGCAACCTCCACACAGGCATGGCAAGGCAGTGTTTGTGCACGCCTCCCAGGCAACCTCCATACACGTATGGCAAGGCAGTGTTTGTGCACGCCTCCCAGGCAACCTCCACACAGGCATGGCAAGGCAGTGTTTGTGCACGCCTCCCAGGCAACCTCCATACACGTATGACAAGGCAGTGTTTGTGCACATCTCCCAGGAAACCTCCACACAGGCATGGCAAGGCAGTCGTCAGACCGATTTCTCTTAACCTCTGTGTGTGTGTGTGTGTGTGTGTGTGTGTGTACTCACCTAATTGTACTCACCTAATTGTGGTTGCAGGGGTCGAGACTCAGCTCCTGGCCCCGCCTCTTCACTGATCGCTACTGGATCCTCTCTCTCTCTGCTTCCTGAGCTGTATCATACCTCTTCTTAAAACTATGTATGGTTCCTGCCTCCACTACTTCACTTGCTAGGCTATTCCACTTCCTGACAACTCTATGACTGAAGAAATACTTCCTAACGTCCCTGTGACTCGTCTGAGTCTTCAGCTTCCAGTTGTGACCCCTTGTCCCTGTGTCCCCTCTCTGGAACATCCTATCTCTGTCCACCTTGTCTATTCCCCGCAGTATCTTGTATGTCGTTATCATGTCTCCCCTGACCCTTCTGTCCTCCAGTGTCGTCAGTCCGATCTCCCTCAACCTTTCCTCGTACTACATTCCCCTGAGCTCTGGGACTAGCCTTGTTGCAAACCTTTGTACTTTCTCTAACTTCTTGACGTACTTGACCAGGTGTGGGTTCCAGACTGGTGCTGCATACTCCAGTATGGGCCTAACATACACAGTGTACAGTGTCTTGAACGATTCCTTATTAAGGTATCGGAACGCTATTCTCAGGTTTGCCAGGCGCCCGTATGCTGCAGCAGTGATTTGGTTGATGTGTGCCTCCGGTGATGTGCTCGGTGTTATGGTCACCCCAAGGTCTTTCTCCCTGAGTGAGGTCTGTAGTCTTTGTCCACCTAGCCTATACTCTGTCTGCGGTCTTCTTTGCCCCTCCCCAATCTTCATGACTTTGCATTTGGCTGGATTGAATTCGAGAAGCCAGTTACTGGACCACATGTCCAGCCTGTCCAGGTCTCTTTGCAGTCCTGCCTCATCCTCATCCGATTTAATTCTTCTCATCAACTTCACATCATCTGCGAATAGGGACACTTCAGAGTCTATTCCTTCCATCATGTCGTTCACATATATCAAAAATAGCACTGGTCCTAGAACTGACCCCTGTGGGACCCCGCTCGTCACAGGCGCCCACTGTGATACCTCTTCACGTGCCATGACTCGTTGCTGCCTCCCTGTCAGGTATTCCCTGATCCATTGCAGTGCGCTCCCTGTTACATGCGCCTGATCCTCCAGCTTCTGCACTAATCTCTTGTGGGGAACTGTGTCAAAGGCCTTCCTGCAGTCTAGGAAAACGCAATCTACCCACCCCTCTGTGTGTGTGTGTGTGTGTGTGTGTGTGTGTGTGTGTGTGTGTGTGTGTGTGTGTGTGCGTGCGCGCACGCCTCCCAGGCAACCTCCACACACGTACACACATTACATCTGCTGTGAAGCTGGGATAGATGAGCAACACACCAAAAATATACCTTTATACGTTATATATTGATATGTTTATGTAAGATACAGTGTGGTATTAGCTGTGTTAACTCAGAATGTGATACAACACCACCAAAGCAGCAGTAACTCAGTCAGCAAGTGTAGGTTGCTGACCATAGTGTCGATGCTGACTCACACAGCATATTAAAATCATGCAAGCTGATTGCTTAGTTAATTTGACTTAATGCATATCGCCTACACATAGTCAATATGGCTCCATGTAACCTACCTACGTACCTACCTGGAGTCTACCGAGAGGGTATTCCGGGGATCAACGCCCCCGCGGCCCGGTCCATGACCAGGCCACCCGGTGCATCAGGACCTGATCAATCAGGCTGATTTCAGTGCAAAGAAATCAAGAGAGATACTCATCAGAATACATGCAAAGTGTAAGCTGGTGTCTCTTATCAAGGAAAAGAAGGTGGTAGGTCAGTAAAGTGACAGCTGGTGCAACCAGATCTGCGGGTACACCACAAAGATGGTCGTTATGTAGAGTCGGTGCAACCAGATCTGTGGGTACACCACTAAGATGGTCGTTATGTAGAGTCAACAGCTTATCCAAGAGAGCCTGGGAGATTGACCACGAAATAGAAAAATAGCCAGTAGACGTATTTCAGTCGCTGCGTGATCCCCTAGAAAGGTATCCCTGTATTCTATAACTCCAGCTCCTTGTGTCTCAGTGCACGCTGCTGAATTGTTGCAGAGTGCGACGTAAGTTGATAGTTAATATTATCTTTGAAGGTTGGAAGGGACTCAGAAGAGACATTCACAAGTCATCATTTGAAAACTAATATCCAATTTTCTTCAATAAAAATAGTAAGTTTGTACACACATAAATTGCTAAGTAGGACGCACCACTGCTAGAATTTTGAAGCCAGTCAAAGGAGCCGACCTCACAACACCATATTTTGTACCTCATAACACCACTGAGAAAATATTGACATTACTGTGACAGTATTCACACCGCTGAGAAAATATTGACATTACTGTGACAGTATTCACACCGCTGAGAAAATATTCACATTACTGTGACAGTATTCACACCGCTGAGAAAATATTCACATTACTGTGACAGTATTCACACCGCTATGAAAATCTTCACACTACGGTGAAAATCTTCACACTACAGTGAAAATCTTCACACTACAGTGAAAATCTTCACACTACAGTGAAAATCTTCACACTACAGTGAAAATCTTCACACTACAGTGAAAATCTTCACACTACAGTGAAAATCTTCACACTACGGTGAAAATCTTCACACTACAGTGAAAATCTTCACACTACAGTGAAAATCTTCACACTACAGTGAAAATCTTCACACTACAGTGAAAATCTTCACACTACAGTGAAAATCTTCATACCACAGTGAAAATCTTCACACTACAGTGAAAATCTTCACACTACAGTGAAAATCTTCACACTACAGTGAAAATCTTCACACTACAGTGAAAATCTTCACACTACAGTGAAAATCTTCATACCACAGTGAAAATCTTCACACTACAGTGAAAATCTTCACACTACAGTGAAAATCTTCACACTACAGTGAAAATCTTCACACTACAGTGAAAATCTTCACACTACAGTGAAAATCTTCACACTACAGTGAAAATCTTCACACTACAGTGAAAATCTTCACACTACAGTGAAAATCTTCACACTACAGTGAAAATCTTCACACTACAGTGAAAATCTTCACACTACAGTGAAAATCTTCACACTACAGTGAAAATCTTCACACTACAGTGAAAATCTTCACACTACAGTGAAAATCTTCACACTACAGTGAAAATCTTCACACTACAGTGAAAATCTTCACACTACAGTGAAAATCTTCACACTACAGTGAAAATCTTCACACTACAGTGAAAATCTTCATACCACAGTGAAAATCTTCACACTACAGTGAAAATCTTCACACTACAGTGAAAATCTTCACACTACAGTGAAAATCTTCACACTACAGTGAAAATCTTCACACTACAGTGAAAATCTTCACACTACAGTGAAAATCTTCACACTACAGTGAAAATCTTCAGAGTGAAACACTCCACAATTTATTTACAAAATAGACATTTTTCACTTTTTTATAAGAAATTATCATATGTAATTTAAATAAAATATGTAGCTGTCATTAATAAACTGTAATAATTTTATTTTGAAGCAGGAATACTTATGAATAATTTGGTTCAATTAATATTAGGTCAGATAAATTATGTAGTTACATACATCGTTAATTACAATAATTACCATCAGGGAAGAGTTTGAAGTTAAGGGTGTTAAGAACAATTATCATAAATAATCCGTACTTACCATACATATAACGACGTTTTAATAATAATAGTAATTATAATTATAATAATAATGTTAATCATTACAATGATAATTATAATTAATAATTATATTTCAGCATGATACAATGTTTGTAGAGAGAAAGGGTATACCTGGAGGGTGTTCCGGGGGTCAACGCCCCCGTGGCCAGGTCCATGACCAGACCTCCCGGTGGATCAGGATCTGATCAACCAGGCTGTTACTGCTGGCCGCAAGCAGGCCGACGTACGAACCACAGCCCGGCTGGTCAGGAACTGACCAGTTAGGCATGAAGAAAGTCCATAGGCAGAGGATTTCGTTTTGTCTCTCCTGGACCATTATGACTTGATGTTCCAGTGGTCGTTGTAAGTTGTGTAAGTGCAGGTTGTGTGAACTGTACCACCCACGGTATTGTGTGTGTTGATCCACCCACGGTATTGTGAGTGTTGATCCACCCACAATTGTGTGTTGTTCCACCCACGGTATTGTGTATCGTTCCACCCAGGGTATTGTGTGTTGATCCACCCACGGTATTGTGTGTTGTTCCACCCACGGTATTGTGTTGATCCACCCAGGGTATTGTGTGTTGATCCACCCACGGTATTGTGTTCATCCACCCACGGTATTGTGTATCGTTCCACCCAGGGTATTGTGAACTGTTCCACCCACGGTATTGTACATTGTTCCATCCACGGTATTGTGTGTTGTTCTACCCACGGTATTGTGTGTTGTTCCACCCACGGTATTGTGTATCGTTCCACTCAGGGTATTGTGAACTGTTCCACCCACGGTATTGTACATTGTTCCATCCACGGTATTGTGTGTTGTTCTACCCACGGTATTGTGTGTTGTTCCACCCACGGTATTGTGAGCTGTTCCACCCACGGTATTGTGAAATGTTCCACCCACGGTATTGTATATTGTTCTTCCCACGGTAATGTGTGTTGTTCCACCCACGGTATTGTGTGTTGTTCCACACACAGTATTGTGTGTTGTTCCACCCACGGTATTGTGTGTTGTTACATCCACGGTATTGTGTGTTGTTCCATCCACGGTATTGTGTGTTGTTCCACTCACAGTATTGTGAACTGTTCAACCCACGGTATTGTATATTGTTCCACCCACGGTATTGTGCATTGTTCCACCCAAGGTATTGTATATTGTTCCACCCACGGTATTGTGTATTCCACCCACGGTATTGTGTATTGTTCCACCCACTGTATTGTGTATTGTTCCACCCACGGTATTGTGCATTGTTCCACCCACGGTATTATGAACTGTTCCACCCACGGTATTGTGACATATTCTACACCATTGATAATCATTCACCTTCACTTAAGCAGTTAACATGTATCTACAGCACATTTCTTCCACCACGAGTGAACAAACGTTCACATATGAACGTATGAGCAGTTTTTTCTCGTTCACCTCCTTGCCAGGCGGGTTTCACTACTTTTTTTTTTACTTGCTTATTTGTGGTTGAATATAAGTTTTTGTGGATTTATCTCGCCTGACCTAAATTAACTTAACTTAAAATATTCTCTTTCCGATCTGATTTAACTTGACTTAAAATAAATAAATATAATAGAATTTGAAAAAAAAAATCGACGTTGTTAGAAATTGACGCAGTGAACTAAGGATTAGCGTCTGTGTTGGAGGTCACCCTCCACCACTAACCTGTGTCTGAGTGTTGGCGTTTGGATCACCATCCACCACTTCTCGCTTCCTCTGGTCTTCCTTGAGTCTTTCGCTCTTCCTCCACTTGGCTCGGCGGTTCTGGAACCACACCTGTAGACACACCAAGATAGACGTTGCTCTCACTCTAACTATTGCTTCAAACACCTACACTATCGCAAAACTTCATATACGTGTATAACGCGATTTTGGCTTAAATAACAACGCTCTTCTTGCCGAATAAGGCAAGCGAAAATTTGTATATGAAATAATTTCACAAAAATCAGTCTAAACCTAACGATAAAAATATATTTCATTGTGTTGTTTATTATTTAATTATTGTAACCTGATCTAAAATATATTTAGGTGGATTAGGCTAAATTAAATTGCGCTTGTTATAATAAGGTTAGGCAAGTTTTCTAAGGTTCTTTTAGTACAAAATTATTATGTTTTACATTAACATAAATTAAACAAATATATCTTTAAACGTATAAGAGAAAATTCTAGAAAGGACTTAATTTTAAATGAGTTCTTGTTAATTGGCCATTTTTACCTATTCTGCACGATATTATATATATATATATATATATATATATATATATATATATATATATATATATATATATATATATATATATATATATATATATATATATATATATATATATATATCATCTTCCATCTATTTGTTTCCCGGCAGTAATTTGTTTTCTCGTTGAGTTGGGTAAAGAAGTAACTGCCTGGTTGCTAGAGCGAGAGACTTGGTTAATGGTACACAGTAAGTGCCTCACGACTACAACAACTACACTAATGCATCACTTAATGAAGACTTAGGGTACAAGACTTTTGTACACCCTTGCTTCTAACATATAAAGACTTACCAATATACCAGTCACTACCTATGTTCAAAGTGGAAATTTGACAAGTTCAGAGAGTCTTCTGCTTTTCTATCCTTGACTCATACATTTAGATAATGCACGATAGTTTCTTAATGTAAAAATAAGGAAATAGTTCTCATACAGCATATAGCTTCAGTGTGGTTTTTTAAGTCCTCTGCTCTGTTTCTCATGTATTCCAGACAGTTGTTCCTGATCAACCGGGCTGTTATTGCTTATGTTGGACTGACAACAGCAAGCCTGGCGTAGCACTGGGCCACGGAGATGATACCTGTCGGAATTATCAGTTGAGGGCATTCCGGGGATCAACACCCCCGCTGCCCGGTCCATGACCAGGCCTCCTGGTGGATCAGGGCCTGATCAACGAAGCTGTTACTGCTGGCCGCACGTAGTCCAACGTACGAACCACAGCCCGGCTGATCCGGCACTGACTTTAGGTGTCTGTCCAGCTCCCTCTTGAAGACAATCAGGGGTCTATTGGTAATTCCCCTTATGGCTGGTGGGAGGCTGTTGAACAGTCTTGGGCCCCGGACACTTACTGTGTTTTCTCTTAGTGTATCAGGGGCGCCCCTACTTTTCGCTGGGGGTATGTTACATCGCCTGCCAAGCCTTCTACATTCGTATGGAGTGACTTCTGTGTGCAGGTTAGGGACCAGTCCCTCCAGAATCTTCCAGGTATAGATTATGATACATCTCTCTCGCCTGCGCTCCAATGAGTACAAGTCAAGTGCTTCCAGGCGTTCCCAGTAGTTAAGGTGTTTGATGGAACTTATATGTGCAGTAAAGGTTCTCTTTACATTTTCTAGATCTGCAATTTCACCTGCCTTGAATGGGGATGTTAATGAACAGTAGTATTCCAGCCTAGAGAGAACAAGTGATTTAAAAAAGATCATTGGCTTAGCATGTCTTGTCTTGAATGTTCTTATTATCCATCCTTTCAGTTTCCTCGCAAATGTGATAGTGACATTGTTGTGGTCCTTGTAGGTGAGATCTTCGGACATTACCACACCCAGGTCTTCACACTGCTTTTTCGCTCTATTGTGTGATTTGAGTTTGTAGTATACTCAGTCCTAGTTATTATTTCCTCCAGTTTTTCATAACGGAGTAGTTGGAATTTGTCTTCATTGAACATCATATTGTTTTCCGTTGCCCATTGGAAAACTTGGTTTATATCTTCTTGGAGATTTGCCGTGTCCTCAATGGATGACAGTGTCATGCATATTCTAGTATCGTCTGCAAAGAATTATACGGTGCTATGATTTACATCTCTGTCTATGATATGAGAATGACGAACAGGATAGGGGCGAGTACTGTGCCTTGTGGAACAGAGCTCTTCACTATGGCGGCTTCCGATTTAACTCTGTTTACCACTTCTCTTTGTGTTCGATTGGTTAGAAAGTTGAAGATCCATCTGCCTACTTTGCCAGTTATTCCTTTCGCGCGCATTTTGTGTGCTATTACACCATGATCGCACTTGTCAAAGGCTTTTGCAAAATCTGTGTATACTACATCTGCATTCTGTGTTTTTTTACAGTGCATCTAAAACCATATCATAGTGGTCCAAGAGTTGCGAGAGGCAGGAGCGACCTGCTCTGAAACCATGTTGCCCTGGATTGTACAATTTTTGGGAGTCCAAGTGGTTTGCAATCCTGCTTCTTAGAACTCTTTCAAAGATTTTTATGATGTGGGACGTTAAAGCTATTGGTCTATAGTTCTTAGCTACTGCTTTTGCTGCCCCCTTTATGAAGTGGGGCTATATCCGTTGTTTTCAGTGACTCTGGAATCTTACCTGTGTCTATGCTCCTTCTCCATAGCATACTTAGGGCTCGTGAGAGGGGTTTCTTGCAGTTCTTAATGAACACCGAGTTCCACGAGTCTGAGCCTGGGGCTGAGTGCATGGGCATGTCGTCGATGGTGTTTCTCAAAGTCTAGTGGAGTTAGAGTTATGTCAGAAATTTGGCATACATGGGCAGGGTTTTGAGGCTCATTCGTGAAAAAAAATGTTTGGATTGTCTATCTTTAGACTGATTAGTGGCTCACTGAACACAGAGTCATATTGAGATTTCAGGATCTTACTTATTTCTTCGTTGTCATCTGTGTAGGATCCGTCTTGTGTGAGCAGGGGCCTTATACTACAAGTGGTTTTTGCCTTGTTTTTAGCATATGAAAAGAAATATTACGTATTTCTTTCAATTACACTAATCGCTTTTAGTTCCTCTTGTCTTCCCTGGTGAGCGCTTCTTTCCTTGTATCAGATAATCTGGCATTCTTGAGGAGCTCAGTGATTCTTCGCCTTCTGCTGTAGAGGGAGCATTTCTCTCTCTCTCTCTCTCTCTCTCTCTGCAATTTACTTCTTCTCTTCTCTTTTCTTTGGGGAATATGCCTTGAACATACTCTCAGTAGTATCAGTTCCCAGTAGTACCAGCTACATAAGAACATAAGAAAGAAGGAACACTGCAACAAGTCTACTGAACCATGCGGAGCAGGTCCATGTCCCCCTTTCCCGATTAGCCCAATGACCCACCCCCCAGATTAGCCCAATGACCCACCCAGTCTGGCCACCTCCACTCAAGGAAGGAGCACGGCACCAGACCCAGCAGCACAAACTAGTCAGGTTCAACTCACACCCACCCACACCCACTCATGTATTTATCTAACCTATTTTTAAAACTACACAACGTTTTAGCCTGAATAACTGTACTCGGGAGTTTGTTCCACTCATCCACAACTCTATTACCAAACCAGTGCTTTCCTATATCCTTTCTGAATCTGAATTTTTCCAATTTGGAACCATTGCTTCGAGTCCTGTCTTGGCTGGAAATTTTCAGCACGCTATTTACATCCCCTTTGTTGATTCCTGTTTTCCATTTATACACCTCGATCATATCCCCCCTAATTCTACGCCTTTCGAGAGAGTGCAGATTCAGGGCCTCAATCACTGACTGTTATTCATGTTGCTGCTGACTATAGCATGTTTTTGAACGCCGCTCACCCCTAGGCTTCACTGGGGAGTCAGTTTTAAGATAGAGAGCAGAGAGGCAGGGCGGGCCTGTGCTTCCCATATTTTCCGTTATAATTATAAGTACTAACCAGCCTACATGAGTGTTCTTACCAAATCCACGTTTCGAACCCCACACATGACAATACTTCAGCTACCAGGAAGTTGATCTTTTCAAGGCACTGGTTAGGGTTCATGTCATTTAAGATATCTTCCCAACATTTTTAGTTTAGGACATAGTTTACCTGGTCCCAGTTGATGTTCTTGTTGTTGAAGTTGAACTTGGTAAAGGTGCCCTCATAGCTACATGTATTTTGTTGATCAGGACCCCTGTACATGTTGGTCTGGACTTCGATTAGATTGTGATCAGAATTAGTTGTTTTTTATATTGTTATGTTTCTTACCAGGTCCTCATTATTTGTGAAAATAAGGTCTAGTGTGTTCTGTAGTCTTGTTGGCTCCACTATCTGCTGTCGGCCATATTGGAGGTCACGCCTCACTGACTTGAATTGATAAGCGTATGCTTAATTTAATCTTATAGTGTTGAACACCTTGTTTTACACTCAGACTTTGCATGTGGAGCTTCCCTGAGAACTTTATTAGGCTGGCAACTATAGTAACTTCATCTTTATATAAATATATGGCATAAAAAAATAAAAATGAAAAATGAAGTTAGGTATATTCCAACTAAAACTCACTGTTACAGTGCATTTCACTGGGTAGGTTAGATCGGTCAGTCTGGTCTGCTGACCTACTTATTAACGTGGGTGTCTGCTGACCTGCTTATTAACGTGGGTGTCTGCTGACCTGCTTATTAACGTGGGTGTCTGCTGACCTGCTTATTAACGTGGGTGTCTGCTGACCTGCTTATTAACGTGGGAGTCTGCTAACTTAGTAGTGGCCAGTAGGTACTTCAATCGTGTCATTACGATTTCGTGAGTCAGGTACTTCATTCACTGCTGATCAAGCGATTTCTGAGTCATTGCACAAAAACTAAACATTACATTTCCTTCTGCTCATTTCTGGTATTGTTTACCTTGCTTCCACGCTTGATACCATAAAGTGACATTTGTTATTATTGTTTAGTTGTAAGTGTAGTATGACAGGTTAGGCAGTGTACACTAACTGCTGTCTTCAGTCACTCTTCTTAATTTAGGATCGGCAGTGTTCAGCGTCGAAAGATGTAATGTTATTAGGCTAGACAGCGTTACTTGTGTATTTGAGGCCTTGTAGGCCACAATCAGTTGCTGTTAAACTTCCAAATTGTAAAGATTTCTAGATTATCACATTTGATTTAGATAACAGGCTAGAAACTATATAGGATTATTAAGACAAGTTAACAGCCATTCTGAGAGGTAACAACATTGCAACTGGTTATGTGCCCTGACAGATCGCTGGATATTATTTGTAAGGCGAGTATAACCTTGCCTTTCATTTCATTGTAATTCCATGTCATTTGTGCGTGCATGTTTTCTTAGTTGTGACATTATGTTTAAGAATACGTACCGTGTCATATGTCCAATGAAAAAACCACTGCATCATTAATATATATTAAGAAGTATGACGGTAACAGTAAACCATGTTGTCGTATCTATAAACCTGAAAACATTAATATGCTATTCATCCTGAAAAGTCTGAGATAGCTCATATATATTGTGTATAATATATATATATATATATATATATATATATATATATATATATATATATATATATATATATATATATATATATATATATATATATATATATATACATACATATATACATATATTGTTACGCCTGGTCAACTTGCATATTACTTTGAGCCGATATCACTTAATATCATATTGCGAACTTACTTATTAATAGCTGAAATTAGCAAGTCCGACTATATAATATTATCTGGGGTCTCATGTAAAGTTACCAAATGGAATCATGCTGACAAAATACGAGTTATTAACCCACGACTTCAGATACAAAACCTCAGTCGTAGCTGTGTTCACGGAGGTCGAGGTGATGATGGGGTTAATGATGAAGAGGGCGAGGACAATGAACAGTGATTATAATATATCCCAAGATCTGAAGAGGCCAGCACACACCCAAGACCTGCCGCACCAATTATAATAAGTAAGTTAACAACTCTTCCTTTCTCCCTTGCTTCCACTCTGGCCGTCCACTCACCAGATGACGATTTCAAGGAGTTCCTACCTTCGGGTGTGACGCTTGTAAACGAGTATGGCATGGAGGATCTCTCTCTCTCTCTCTCTCTCTCTCTCTCTCTCTCTCTCTCTCTCTCTCTCTCTCTCTCTCTCTCTCTCTCTCTCTCTCTCATATCTCTAGGTAACACAATTCAGTCAGTTAAAAACTCAAAGAAAAAAGAAAAAATGGAAACCACTTAAGGTGCACAGCAATAATAATAATAATAATAATAATAATAATAATAATAATAATAATAAAATAATAATAATGTCAATAATAATAATAATAATCCCGCCCCAACAGTAAGAGAGGACAGGTAGCCGTCACAGCAAGTACATCTATGTCTATGTTATAATGATGTACAGTGCTTTATAATGCTGTAAAGCGTCTTGTAATAATGTTGTGCGTCTTGAGATGATGTGTACAGCATCTTAACGTCATCTTGAGTCATCTGGAGTGCTGAACATCTTCTAACATTATCGGCAACTCAGGGGGATCAATCTCCTTATCTTTTTCGTTTTCCACGACTCCTCTTAACACATCTTTAACAAGACAGTGAGAGAAAGAGAGAGAGAGAGAGAGAGTACAGTATATTTCTACCCATGTTATGCGACTTTGTAAATAATATCTTAAATCGTGTAACCAAACTTTTCTTTCTGTAATCAATGTCCCATAAGGTTCTTCTGTTCCCTTCCTCCATCTTTCCTTCCCCCTTCCCTCTCGTCCTCCTTCCAATCCCCCTCTTCCTCCTCCCTCCTCCCCCACCTCTTTCAAAAAATAGGATGTCCTTTGTACCCCCCAACCTTCCTCTTATATCGACTCTGCAAGGAAGAAAATTACTGGTGGAGTTTTCTCTTGCTAATTAGAGCAGAACTCGATATGTCAATTAAGGGGAAATAAGAAAACCAATTATTGTAATGCATCATAATCCATTTTACCATTCCCGACGAAATAAAGTTGAGAGAGAGAGAGAGAGAGAGAGAGAGAGAGAGAGAGAGAGAGAGAAAAGTGGAGAGTAAATTAATTGAAGTTAGTTTTAGCTGCCTCCAATAGATGTCACTCCAGTCTTTTTCCCCCTCCCTCCCCACGACCCTCCTTAACCCTCCTTCCGTAACCCACCCTCCTTTACTTACTCTCCTCAATTCACCCTCTTTAACTCACCCTCCTCAATCCTCCTCCTCCTCCTCCTCCTCCTCCTCCTCCTCCTCCTCCTCCTCCTCCTCCTCCTCCTCCTCTTCCTCCTCCTCCTCTTCCTCTCACCCTCATACCACCTCCACAACTCACCCTCTTCATCGCATCTGTGGCGTATGCCGAATATAATGTTATATTCCACGTGCATCACACGTAACCACATTCTTACATACTAGCAATAACTAGTGCTAAGAACAGTAGTTCACTGCAGTGTCGAATGAAGCACACTGTTCCAATACTAGGTGATTGTTAGTTTGTGCTGGAGGTCTGCCAGTCAGGGTGAGGGGAGAGAGCCCCAGTATAAGCTACATAGCATATAGAGTCACTCCTGGAGCTTCAGATCCTCACAAGCCTCGAGCTGGTTACTCCCATTCTAGAGTGTGTCCTCTGTATGGCTGCCTAAAGCTGTAGCAGTGAAAGTTCTCTTATACATACACTCTCATTTGAAGTCATCTCCCATTATGGCATGAAGTAAATATCTTCTACATAGTGTAAATAATTGTACATTGGATTTGGTAGTGGAAATATGTGGGTGATCAAAAAATAACAAGTGGTCTTTGCTTTATTCTTCATTCTGTTGATTGTTGTGTTGACTGTGTTGGTGTCTTGTTCAGCCAGATAAACACGTCTCTCAATATACTTGTGTATGTGATACCATCCACCTCAACCCACCCTCCTCAACCCACCCTCCTCAACCCATCCTCCTCAACCCATCCTCCTCAACCCATCCTCCTCAACCCATCCTCCTCAGCCCACCCTCCTCAACCCATCCTCCTCAACCCACCCTCCTCAACCCATCCTCCTCAACCCATCCTCCTCAACCCATCCTCCTCAGCCCACCCTCCTCAACCCATCCTCCTCAACCCACCCTCCTCAACCCACCCTCCTCAACCCACTCTCCTCAACCCACCCTCCTCAACCCACCCTCCTCAACCCACTCTCCTCAACCCACCCTCCTCAACCCACACTACTCAACCCACCCTCCTCAACCCACTCTCCTCAACCCACCCTCCTCAACCCACTCTCCTCAACCCACCCTCCACAACCCACACACCTCAACCCACCCTCCTCAACCCACTCCTCAACCCACTCTCCTCAACCCACCCTCCTCAACCCACCCTCCTCAACCCATCCTCCTCAGCCCACCCTCCTCAACCCATCCTCCTCAACCCACCTCAACCCACTCTACTCAACCCACCCGCCACAACCCACTCTCCTCAACCCACCCTCCTCAACCCAAAATCCTCAACCCACCCTCCTCAACCCACTCTCCTCAACCCACCCTCCTCAACCCACTCTCCTTAACCCACCCTCCTCAACCCAGCCTCCTCAACCCACCCTCCTCAACCCATCTTCCTCAACCCACTCTCCTCAACCCACCCTCCTCAACCCATCCTCCTCAACCCACCCTCCTCAAACAACCCTCCTCAACCCACTCTCCTTAACCCACCATCCTCAACCCACTCCTCAACCCACCCTCCTCAACCCACCCTCCTCAACCCACTCTCCTCAACCCACCCTCCTCAACCCACTCCACAACCCACCCTCCTCAACCCACTCTCCTCAACCCACCCTCCTCAACCCACTCTCCTGAACCCACCATCCTCAACCCACTCCTCAACCCACCCTCCTCAACCTACCCTCCTCAACCCACCCTCCTCAACCCATCCTCCTCAACCCACCCTCCTCAACCCACCCTCCTCAACCCACCCTCCTCAACCCATCCTCCTCAACCCACCCTCCTCAACCCACCCTCCTCAACCCACCCTCCTCAACCTACCCTCCTCAACCCACCTTCCTTCCCAGAAAACATTTTTCTTCGAATTTGTTGCAACTTTACACTGCCGTAATTCTTTTAAAAACGTCTCTAAAATCATTTATACTTTGTGAGTTTTGGTGGGTGGTCCAGTGGGCGGCAGTGGTCCTGGTGAGGTGCCTTTGTTGAGTGGTCCAGCGGGCGGCAGTGGTCCTGGTGAGGTGCCGTTGGTAGGTGGAACAATGGGCTACAGTAGCCCTAGTGAGATACGTCTGGTTGGTGGACCAGTGGGTGACAGTGGTCCTAGTGAGGTACCTCTGGTGGGTGGACCAGTGGTCCACAGGGACCCTGGTGAGGTACCTCTGGTGGGTGGACCAGTGGTCCACAGGGACCCTGGTGAGGTACCTCTGGTGGGTGGACCAGTGGTTCGCAGGGACCCTGGTGAGGTACCTCTGGTGGGTGGACCAGTGGTTCTCAGGGGTCTTGGTGAGGTACCTCTGGTGAGTGGACCAGTGGTTCACAGGGACCCTGGTGAGGTACCTCTGGTGGGTGGACCAGTGGTTCACAGGGACCCTGGTGAGGTACCTCTGGTGGGTGGACCAGTGGTTCGCAGGGACCCTGGTGAGGTACCTCTGGTGGGTGGACCAGTGGTTCTCAGGGGTCTTGGTGAGGTACCTCTGGCGAGTGGACCAGTGGTTCACAGGGACCCTGGTGAGGTACCTCTGGTGGGTGGACCAGTGGTTCACAGGGACCCTGGTGAGGTACCTCTGGTGGGTGGACCAGTGGTTCACAGGGACCCTGGTGAGGTACCTCTGGTTGGTGGACCAGTGGTCCACAGGGACCCTGGTGAGGTACCTCTGGTGGGTGGACCAGTGGTTCACAGGGACCCTGGTGAGGTACCTCTGGTGGGTGGACCAGTGGTCCACAGGGACCCTGGTGAGGTACCTCTGGTGGGTGGACCAGTGGTTCACAGGGACCCTGGTGAGGTACCTCTGGTGGGTGGACCAGTGGTCCACAGGGACCCTGGTGAGGTACCTCTGGTGGGTGGACCAGTGGTTCACAGGGACCCTGGTGAGGTACCTCTGGTGGGTGGACCAGTGGTTCACAGGGACCCTGGTGAGGTACCTCTGGTGGGTGGACCAGTGGTTCACAGGGACCCTGGTGAGGTACCTCTGGTGGGTGGACCAGTGGTTCACAGGGACCCTGGTGAGGTACCTCTGGTGGGTGGACCAGTGGTTCACAGGGACCCTGGTGAGGTACCTCTGGTGGGTGGACCAGTGGTTCACAGGGACCCTGGTGAGGTACCTCTGGTGGGTGGACCAGTGGTTCACAGGGACCCTGGTGAGGTACCTCTGGTGGGTGGACCAGTGGTTCACAGGGACCCTGGTGAGGTACCTCTGGTGGGTGGACCAGTGGTTCACAGGGACCCTGGTGAGGTACCTCTGGTGGGTGGACCAGTGGTTCACAGGGACCCTGGTGAGGTACCTCTGGTGGGTGGACCAGTGGTTCACAGGGACCCTGGTGAGGTACCTCTGGTGGGTGGACCAGTGGTTCACAGGGACCCTGGTGAGGTACCTCTGGTGGGTGGACCAGTGGTTCACAGGGACCCTGGTGAGGTACCTCTGGTAGGTGTTAAGAGAAGTACAACACTTCGTCATAACGGGGTTCAACCAGTTAAACTTGATCCCACATGTCACAGGGGAACACCTGATTGGGGATGGAGCCTCTACTACTTCATCAGAGAGAGAGAGAGAGAGAGAGAGAGAGAGAGAGAGTTGGCCACTTCTTGTTTTTTAATCTCGTATTTTATCCGGGCAGGATTTTTGGTAGTGTTCTGTGTTGTTCCTTTACGCCTTCTCCTTTCCCCTCTCACCATCCTTCATTCCCCCTTTTCTTTTTTCACTGTCTTTACCCTTCTCTCTGTTTATCTCTCTCTCTCTGAGTTTTTATCTATGTTGTTTTACCCCTATTGTATTTTTGTCAATGTATTTTGTCTTTAAATAAAATATATATTAATATATTAAATATAGAGGGTGGTAGGAGAAAATTTTCAAACAGCTTCATGGAGAACCTTGAGTTTTCTCTGAAGCAAGTTTATTCTTTTCTCTGAGGATGAGGGTCCCCATGACAGTTCCAGAGGTGGTACCTCCATATATATATATATATATATATATATATATATATATATATATATATATATATATATATATATATATATATATATATATATATATATATGTCGTGCCGAATAGGCAGAACTTGCGATCTTGGCTTAAATAGCAACGCTCATTTTGCCATATAGGACAAGTGAAAATTTGTGTATGCAATAATTTCGCCAAAATCATTCTGAACCTAACGAAAAAAATATATTTCACTGTATTTGTTTAGTATTATATTATTGTAAACAAATCTAAAATATATTTAGTTGGGTTAGGCTAAAATAAATTGTTCTTGTTATAATAAGGTTAGGTAAGTTTTCTAAGTTCCTTTTGGTGCAAAATTATAAATTTTTGCAACAACATTAATGAAAAAAATATATCTTTAAACGTACAAGAGAAAATTTCGGAAAGGACTTAATTTTAAATGAGTTCTTGCTAATTGACCAGTTTTACATATTCGGCACGACATATATATATATATATATATATATATATATACATATATATATATACATATATATATATATATACATATATATATACATATATATACACATATATGAGTGGTCATCCTAGGAATGGTTGGAAGAGGGTAAAGAAGGTTTTGTCTACGAGAGACTTAGACATTCTGCAGGTTTGTGTGGGTGTGTTATAGAGGAGTGGAGACAAGGGATTTTTATGACTTAACGCGTTGTTAAAATTTGAAAGAGGCAACATTTATAAAGAAATTCAGGGAAACCGGTTAGCTGGACTTGAGTCCTGGAGGTGGGAAATATTGTTCTTGTGGAGCCCCTCTGGCAAGACAGGAGGATTCGAACCAGCACACACTACATCAGAGTACGCAGAAATTTAGCCACACAGCCAGACCCTCAGATAAGTATGGGCGCTTAGCCGAAGCTAAGCATTGTATCCAATATCCCGGGGCACAGGATTGTAATAAGTTATTTTAACAAGTACTGCCACATGCAGTGAGCAACGAAAGAGATTTTGGAATGCTTAACAAACATGAGAAACATGAGAAATAATTTACATTGCAACATTGTTAACCAGGTGGTGACACTAACTACAGCCGGCTGCTACTTGTAACATTGTTAACCAGGTGGTGACACTAACTACAGCCGGCTGCTACTTGTAACATTGTTAACCAGGTGGTGACACTAACTACAGCCGGCTGCTACTTGTAACATTGTTAACCAGGTGGTAGTGGTAACCACAGGAGGTTGCCACTGGTGGTAGTTTTATCCTCATAATGGCGCTCTTAATACAACCCATTAATATTACTGGTAGCGCCAGTGGGTCTACCATTCCCGACCCTCTAATTATATTTCACTTCTCATCTCAATATTTAAATCGATACCGCGACGAGTGGAGGGTCCTTGCTAGGGTGGGCGTGTATATGGGCGAGGGTGGGCGTGTGTATGAGAGTGGGCGTGTGTGTGTATGAGTGAGTGGGCGTATGTATGAGAGTGGGTGTATGTATGAGATTGGGCGGGTGTATAAGTGAGAGTGGGCGGTCAGCGTACCACTGGCGAGTTTCTCCAGCAACACTGGGGTGGGCGGCACCACCTTTGGGTGGCAACAGCAACACCACAACAATGGCAGGTTGGAACCAGTAACACTAGAGTGGGGTGGCGCCGCCTGTGAGGGGCATTAAGAACACATCATTACAACAATAGCTGAGTGGCACAAGCAACAGCTAGGTGGCACCAACATCACCACAACAATAGCCGGGTGTCACCAGCAACACCACAACAATAGCCGGGTGGCACCAGCAACACCACAACAAGAGTTGGATGGCACCAACAACGTAAATACAATAGCTGGGTGGGACCAGCAACACCACAGCAACAGCTGGGTGTCACCAGCAGCACCACAACAATAGTTGGGTGGCACCAGCAACACAACAACAATAGTTTGGTGGGACCAGCAACAGCTGGGTGGCACCAGCAGCATCACAACAATAGCTGAGTGGCACCAGCAACACCACATCAATAGCTGGGTGGCATCAGCAACACAACAAACAATAACTGGGTGGCATCAGCAACACAACAATAGCTGGGGTGGCACCAGCAACACCATAACAATAGTTGGATGCCACCAGCAACACCACAGCAATAGCTGGGTGGCACCACAACAATAGCTGGGTGGCACCACAACAATAGCTGGGTGGCACCACAACAATAGCTGGGTGGCAAAAGCAATAGCTGGGTTGCACTAACAATAGCTGGGTGGCACCAGCAATAGCTGGGTGGCACCCACAACAATAGGTGGGTGGCACCAACAATAGCTGGGTAGCACCCACAACAATAGCTGGGTGGCACAATTTACAGACACCGCCAAAAATCAAGTGAAGTTCTTCCAGCCATAATAAGTCCATTTCCCGGGCATCAAGGACACACAGCACCCCGTGTTGTGAGCACAACTCTGACCTCTGTGCCACCCGACGCAAGAGTCACAATGGGTCGCCTCCGTCCTCAACCCCCCCTCCCTTAACCCCCTCCCCAAGTCAATTTTTCTCATTTGCATAAAGATGATTATATATCTAATTGTGAATTTCATTTGAGGAGCTAATTTGGATATTACCTCAAAGAAATGAAGTGAAAATAAGAGGAAAGCCATTTTGGCCTCACGCTAATGAGATTGTGATTCTTCTGGCGGTGGCAGCAAGCATAAATGTTCTTACTTTGATGTACGTAAGAAACATGGCGAGTTACGCTACGCTACCGTGTGGAACTGTTACTGCGTGGTACTATACCGTGTAGACTCCACACCTGCTCCCTACCCCCGCCTCCCACACACACACTCTCATACACACTGTGGCAACACCTGCTCCCTTCCCCGCCACACACACACACACACACCATGGCCAAACAGACTATATATATACAAGATTAGCAAATCTTAGAACGGCATTCAGGAGTCTAAACAAAAAATCAGAACTTTATGTATGACATACACTCAGTGGCTACTTTACTAGGTACACCCTTCTAGTACTGTGTAGTGTTTCACATTGTCTCTAGAACAGCCTGAATTCTTGGTGGTATGGATTCAACAAGGTGGTGCAAACATACCTTAGAGATTCTGGTCCATGTTGATATTAAAGCATCATGTACAGTTGCTGCAGATTTGACAGCTGCACGGTCATGTTGCGAATCTCCCGTTCCACCACATCCTAAAGGTTTACACCGGATTTTGATCTTACCGCCTGCATGTCGCAGTAGAAATTGTGATTCACCAGACAATGCAACGTTTTTGTAATCTTGAACTGTCCAGTTTTGGTGAGCCTGTGCCCACTGTAGCCTCAGTTTCTTGTTCTAGCTGACGTGAATGAAACCAATATGGTCTGCTGTAATCCATCCACTTCAAGGTTCGACGTGTTGTGTGTTCAGAGGTGCTCTGCATACCACTGTTGTACCGTGTGGTTATTTGAGTTTCTATCGCATCCCTGTCAGCTTGAACTAGTCTGCCCATTTTCCTCTAACCTCTTTCATTGTCAAGGCGTTTTCACCCACAAAGTTACCGCTCAATGGATATTTTTGTTTTTCACGCCATTCTCTGTAAACTCTAGAGACTGTTGTGTTTGAACATCCCAGGAGATCAGTAATTTCTGAGATACTCAGACCACCCCATCTGGCATCAACCATCATTTCTCAGTCAAAATCACTTAGATCACATTTTTTCCTCATCCTGATATTCTGTCTGAACAATAACCGAACCTTTTGACCATGTCTGCATGCTTTTAGGTACTGAGGTGTTGCCACGTGAGTCTCTGATTAGATATATTTGCATTAACGAGCAGATGTACAGATCTACCTAATACAGTAGCAACTGAGAGTGTGTAAGACCAATTATTGACTACGTTGACCCCCGTGTAGAGCTGCCATCTGGTCAAGCACGTCCACAGGCTCGATTAGGTACAAAAATTTGCAACCTTGCTAGTCCCAAAACTGAGAGGAATGCATTATGAGGAGATATTGAAGAAAATGAGCTTGATAACCTTCCTGGAGAAGAGGCCTAAGGGTAAACATTATTTGGACATACAGAATCATATGGTTAATTGATCAAGTAGATAGGGATAGACTGGTTAATTGGAGAGGACCCGGGTCAGGGAAACACAGGTGGAAGCTGAAGACACAGATGAACCCATGGAGTTGTAAGGAAGTATATTTTTAAACTCAAGGTAGTTGAAAAATGGGACGAGGTGCGCTCGCATACACACACACACACACACACACACACACACACACACACACACACACACACACACACTCATACAGTCATGCACACATTCACACGCACTCACTATCTGATCTGCGTTTAGCGTACTCCTGGCAACCTATGGTATAATTGGGTTTTGGTACTGGGGAAAGGTTTAGCTGTCTTTGCTCGTCATGTGAAGTTTCCTGTGTCGTTTCATGTTGAGTTAGAGGCTGCTGTGTTAAACTGTGGTCTCGAGGTGTCCATGGTCAAGAAGAAGTTGGCGTCTCTCCCTGCCTCCTGGGAGAGTGCCCGAGGTTCATCTTTGTAAGCGATAGATGGGGACTCCAGTGATGACCCTGATTAGCTTCTTGGAACATGTTGCATAGTCTGATTGAGACACAATGTATATAATGTATGCAAAATAACCCCCGTGGTTGCTTTGCATCCTGTATCGCTTGGTTTGCGATATTTGCATTATATATATATATATATATATATATATATATATATATATATATATATATATATATATATATATATATATATATATATATATATATATTACCTTTTCATATAATTGTATATTGCCGATATTTTCATTAATAGCTAAAATGAAAATATCTTGCTTTATATAATTATTTGACTTATTATATAGGCTATGTTGTGACTGGCTCTCCATTCTCGCAAACTGCTTATCTAACTGTCGGCTCGCTTGTTTACGTGCCGGCGTCGCTGGAGTAGCACTGGATAGTCACGTGATCGCACCTGTGGTTGGAGACTGGCCTTCCTACCTCATGGAGTCTCTCTAGATCTGCTTCCTTCCTGAGAAGTACACCTTACCAGATCTCTCATCTCTGGCTGTTTGTTCGTGATTTAGACTGTTTTTGGTAGAGAATGATTTCGTTGGTGAGTCAAAACATACTTCTAGTAACTTTATGCACGTAGCATTGTTCAGACTTAGTGATTTTTGACGTTTTTCCGAAGTTGTGTGTCGCAGAGACACTCGATTCATCCTTGGTCCCAAGCTGAAGCTTCTGACCTTCTTTGAGGCATCTACTCACTGTCGTAGTCGGGGATTTGGTTATGTTGAACTTAGATTCAGTATTAAGGGAGATGTATGCCGTTTATGGAGGATCTGCTGATGGACCCCGGTTAGGGTCGTTATTTTATCTCCTTGTTCCTGACGCCGTGCTTCTGCTTTGTACATTCTTGTTGTTCGATGAATGGTTCGTCATATTGTTCAAGCAAGCTGTTTTGACTGCTTTGAGGACGTTTAATCCGTCATTGTTTAAGTCTCTAAGTCGAGTCTAGTCTTACTGAGACATAACGAGCACTTTTGAGCACATACACACATTCTCACACACACTTGTTGATTGTAATATTTATCATTTGAGTATAACTCATCATAGCTACGTACAAGACGGTACTTGTGAGCCGTACTGATACGAAATGTGCCCTCAGCACTATGGTACTATATGTACAGTTTAACATTGCAATTAATGTATACACAAGTAATATCCAGAAGTGTAGGAGCTTATATCTTAAATTGTTAAATTCTTTACTTAATAATGTCTACCTAGACACCGTTTTTATATTAAAGATCTTAAATTTGATTTCGTTGATTTATTATCATTCAGTTGCGATCCCAAAACACTATTAATATTTCTGTCAAATTATTCTGACAAATTGTTACAAAACCATTAACAGGCTAGCTGCTAGAGGGAGGATCAATAAGTTGACCTTCTAGTATTTTCTGAAGATGTCTGTACCGTATGGATATCGCATTTTGTAAGAG
>NC_091323.1:16173133-16223133 GCF_038502225.1 Cherax quadricarinatus | reverse complement strand
AGCGTGAGGATGACAGGTGTTGCATTGAATGTTATTTATTGGTGTGATATGTCATGTGTTACAGTGTATAGTGTTTTATGTGTAGATGGTGAGTCAGTAAACCTGCTGGAGGGTAAGTTACCTGCTGGAGGGTAAGTTACCTGCTGGAGGGTAAGTTACCTGCTGGAGGGTAAGTTACCTGCTGGAGGGTAAGTTACCTGCTGGAGGGTAAGTTACCTGCTGGAGGGTAAGTTACCTGCTGGAGGGTAAGTTACCTGATGGAGTGTAAGTTACCTGCTGGAGAGTAAGTTACCTGCTGGAGTGTAAGTTACCTGATGGAGTGTAAGTTACCTGCTAGAGTGTAAGTTACCTGCTGGAGGGTAAGTTATCTGCTGGAGGGTAAGTTACCTGCTGGAGGGTAAGTTACCTGCTGGAGAGTAAGTTACCTGCTGGAGTGTAAGTTACCTGATGGAGTGTAAGTTACCTGCTAGAGTGTAAGTTACCTGCTGGAGGGTAAGTTACCTGCTGGAGGGTAAGTTACCTGCTGGAGAGTAAGTTACCTGATGGAGGGTAAGTTACCTGCTGGAGGGTAAGTTACCTGCTGGAGGGTAAGTTACCTGCTGGAGGGTAAGTTACCTGATGGAGGGTAAGTTACCTGCTGGAGGGTAAGTTACCTGCTGGAGGGTAAGTTACCTGATGGAGGGTAAGTTACCTGCTGGAGGGTAAGTTACCTGCTGGAGAGTGAAGGTGGTTCTGTTGCGCCTCTGCTTCCTCCTGACGAAGGTTTCATCGTGCAGGTCTGGGTGGTAGCTGTAGCTGGTGTCTGTAGGAACAGTAACAAGTTTTTTACTACACATCTCGCCCTCCTCTAGTACTCCTGTGGGTTTACCGCTCCCCCTGAATATTATAATACTGCTCCCCACCAGCTCTCTCTCTCTCTCTCTCTCTCTCTCTCGTTACTTGAGTTGTATTACAACCTGATATTCTCTCATCGTGTATTTACCTATTTATGGTTTTAGGGGTCGAATCTCAGCTCCTGGGCCAGCTTCTTGCCGCTGCCTGGGTTTGCTTTCTCCTGGTCTCGTTATCCCTGTTATACCTATTCTTAAATCTATGTATGAAACCTTCCTCACTATTACTTCGTACATGCCATTCCACTTCCTGACGCCCTAAGGCTGAAGCAATACATCCTCTCATCCCTGTGGCTCATCTGTGTCTATACCTGCCAACTGTGCTCTAATGTACCGATTTCCCACCTCTCGAATAGTTTATCCCTCTAAGTATTTCGTATGTTGTCACAATGTCTCCACTAGTTCTTCAGGGTGTTCCTTTACCCTCTCCTCGTAAATCAGTTTCCTAAGTGCTAAGACTTGTCTCGTTGCTTATCTCTGCACTCTCTCCATGTTTTTGACCTGCTTTATCAGGTGAGAGTTCCATACTGGTGTTGTATTCTCCAAAATAGGTTTAATATGTGGGTCGTATATAGGGTTGTGTATGACTTTTGACAGTCCTGCATTATTTTTCTTGCTTTGTTATACAACATCAGCAGGTTTGAGTGATATGATTTACCATCTCTTAACCTGTGCTGGTTATCGTTTATGAAATCACTTCTCTCCAGGTGATAACTGGTGCCTGGAGTCTATCTGGAGGGTGTTCTGGGGGTCAACACCCCCGCGAACCAGTCCTTGACCAGGCCTCCCGGTGGATCAGGGCCTGATCAACCAAGTTGTTACTGCTGGCCGCACGTAGTCCATCGTACAAACCACAGCCCCTCTGATCGGGTACTGACTTAAGGTATCTGCCCAGCTTCCTCTGGAAGGCAGCCAGGGGTCTGATTATTTCCTCCATTAACTTACATAGTATGTATGCATTTAAGTGATACTGGTCTGTTGTGTCACACTTCCTGTCTGTTTCCTTTCTTCAATATTTGGACTACATTCGTTGTCTTCCAGAACTCTGGCATTACCCGCTATCCACTGACTTGTAGATCTTAGCCAGTAGTTCAGTCAGTGTTTGTGCTTCTAGCAGAGTCCCTGGTGACACTTCGTTGGGTCCCATCGCCTTTGATATTTCGCTCACTTTACAGTTGTCATCCCTTTCCTCTGTTGAGTGTATGCTGTTCAGTACCCGTTACTGTGGCCTTGTTGTTGTTTCTCTTTCCACTGAGAAGACCCAAGTAAATCGTTCTTTTCAACTCACAGACTTACTTCCCTTCCCTTGTAAGTTCTCCTTCCTTCTTCAGTCTTATTAGGGGCTCTTTCACTCGCGTCTTTCTATTGTTCTTCTCTGTCCTTTGCTTTCTGTAATATATCCATACTCCTTCATTTTTGTTTTTTTCCTTTTCAGTTTTAGCTGAATGAAGGATTTTCTTAGTACTCCTCTGCCCCCCAACACTTTACTGCTAGGAATTCTAGGTACTCCTTTGGCTTTCCTTCTAGTTCCCTTTCTCTTTGCTCTACATTCGGGAATCTTCTCATCCCTTCAAAGTTTCCTCTTCTCAAATCTGATTTCCTGTCCCTCACCTGCTGTTCCTCTCTTCTCAGTTCAGTACTACATTGTCGGTAGCACTCAGAGGCCTCTCACACTGTTTCATCTACATCAGATGCACTTATGCCAAATACTTGATCTCTTGCTGGTTCATCTGCCTTCTCTCTCTCTCTCTTTTCGTGTTCTTGGCATGATCACCGCCTTCATCACATCAGCTCTCCACGTTTCTGGTCCCTCACGATATCCCAATTCTCCTAGTCTGTTTCTCTGTGGTTTCAGTCTCTTATGATAATAGCATTGTTTCTGTCGTATACGGTCTTCTTGTTACTTTGGTTGTGATGTAAACAATACAGTGACAGCGTCAGTAGCAGACCAACCTTAGTAGACCTTTACAACTAAACTGGATTTTCTGCTCAAAGTTGATAAAGCCATATTTTAGCTATTTTACATTTTTCTTTTTGGCCAAACACATGCATAGGTTATTATATTTATGCAGAAGCGCTAAGCCCAGAGGGAAGGAAGGAGAGGAGTAGCTGCAGTTCCTCGGATGAAGAACCTTACAGCAGCATCAAGGCGTTCATTGTATGGTAATACAAAAGTAGAGCAAATGAGTCTCCACCACATGTCTTGGTAACTAAAACTGACTGATGCTTGTTACCGTATCCACCCTTCTTCGTATTAAACCTGACCTTCGAGGAGGGGGCAGGGCTGTCTTGATGCTACCGAAGGGCTCTTTCTCCAAGGAAATAGAGCTACTCTCCCCTTTCACGGATCAAACCTAATTGCCTCCTATTTCCCAGGTGCTGTATGATCCCTACGGGTTTAGCGTAGTGTCTTTGCTCGCCATTTAGAAGAATCAGCTGATGCTGAACATTTACAAGAAGCAACAAGTTTACAAGTATCAGATATTTACAGAACACAGCCTGGTATTTAAAAATTATCTGATACTCGAAGATAAAATATCAGCTGTTACTGACATGAATCAGCTGATATACTCAAGACTCAGTTATTTACAAGATGGAGGTGATACAAGTAGGAAACATCTGTGTCTAGATTAGTAGCTGTGTTAAGTTGCTCTACACAGACTAGTTTAGTATCTGTGTTAAGTTGCTCTACACAGACTAGTTTAGTATCTGTGTTAAGTTGCTCTACACAGACTAGGTTAGTAGCTGTGTTAAGTTGCTCTACACAGACTAGGTTAGTAGCTGTGTTAGTTGCGCTGCAGACTAGGTTAGTAGCTGTGTTAGTTGCG
This sequence comes from Cherax quadricarinatus, assembly GCF_038502225.1. Taxonomy (NCBI): domain Eukaryota; kingdom Metazoa; phylum Arthropoda; class Malacostraca; order Decapoda; family Parastacidae; genus Cherax; species Cherax quadricarinatus. The sequence goes on along the minus strand of NC_091323.1, from coordinate 16,219,415 downwards.
CTACAGACTAGGTTAGTAGCTGTGTTAGTTGCGCTGCAGACTAGGTTAGTAGCTGTGTTAGTTGCGCTGCAGATTAGGTTAGTAGCTGTGTTAGTTGCGCTACAGACTAGGTTAATAGCTGTGTTAGTTGCGCTACAGACTAGGTTAGTAGCTGTGTTAAGTTGCTCTACACAGACTAGGTTAGTAGCTGTGTTAAGTTGCTCTACACAGACTAGGTTAGTAGCTGTGTTAGTTGCGCTGCAGACTAGGTTAGTAGCTGTGTTAGTTGCGCTACAGACTAGGTTAGTAGCTGTGTTAGTTGCGCTGCAGACTAGGTTAGTAGCTGTGTTAGTTGCGCTGCAGATTAGGTTAGTAGCTGTGTTAGTTGCGCTACAGACTAGGTTAATAGCTGTGTTAGTTGCGCTACAGACTAGGTTAGTAGCTGTGTTAAGTTGCTCTACACAGACTAGGTTAGTAGCTGTGTTAAGTTGCTCTACACAGACTAGGTTAGTAGCTGTGTTAGTTGCGCTGCAGACTAGGTTAGTAGCTGTGTTAGTTGCGCTACAGACTAGGTTAGTAGCTGTGTTAGTTGCGCTGCAGACTAGGTTAGTAGCTGTGTTAGTTGCGCTGCAGATTAGGTTAGTAGCTGTGTTAGTTGCGCTACAGACTAGGTTAATAGCTGTGTTAGTTGCGCTACAGACTAGGTTAGTAGCTGTGTTAAGTTGCTCTACACAGACTAGGTTAGTAGCTGTGTTAAGTTGCTCTACACAGACTAGGTTAGTAGCTGTGTTAGTTGCGCTGCAGACTAGGTTAGTAGCTGTGTTAGTTGCGCTACAGACTAGGTTAGTAGCTGTGTTAGTTGCGCTACAGACTAGGTTAGTAGCTGTGTTAGTTGCGCTACAGACTAGGTTAGTAGCTGTGTTAGTTGCGCTGCAGACTAGGTTAGTAGCTGTGTTAGTTGCGCTACAGACTAGGTTAGTAGCTGTGTTAGTTGCGCTACAGACTAGGTTAGTAGCTGTGTTAGTTGCGCTACAGACTAGGTTAGTAGCTGTGTTAGTTGCGCTACAGACTAGGTTAGTAGCTGTGTTAGTTGCGCTACACAGAGTACAGCCCTAATAGAATAAAGTCAGAGCACCGTGACTGGAACAATTCAGTAAACCCAGCAGCACTGAGGAGAGAAATATTATGAGGACGTTTATGTCCGTCTTGGACGATTTTGAAGTTACGTGACTTACCAATGATCTAAGACGGAACGAAACGTCGTCATAAGGTCCTTCCTAAGTATAAGTTTCTGGTCAATACAACCATTAAGGCCACCCAGGGTATGCAAACATTTTTCTTTTATTTTCCACATTTTATAAACAGATAATTCAGACACTTTATCAAGGAAAGTTCTCTATTATACAACGTTTCGCCTTACTGAAAGTGACTTTTAATTACCACTCGTCTATGTACGTCATTGTTTGCCTTTATAAAATAAACAGTTGCAACAAGAAGTCAGATTGCAGTTCCAAGAGTTGTTCTTCCATAGTGCGAATTGTTATCAAGACAGTAATGAGTGGCCCTTATGTAAAGAGTAAATGAGAGACGTATTAGCCACAGTAACTGCCCCTCCCTCCCTTATTCCCTCCCTCCCTCTCTCCATCCTTACCTTCTGGTGATAACCCACATGTTCGTTCAGCCCCAGCCCAGTTGATCCTTGCCGTTGGCTGGATCCCTTGTGTCGGCTCTCCTCTCTCTCCTCTTCTTAGCCTAATAACCTCGGCTCAGTGCGATAATAATCTAAATAAACTTAGTCCGCAGTCTTCCGCCGTAATAAGCCCGGTCATTGATAATAATAACGTGAAAATGGCTACTAGATCCCCGGGCCCATCCCGAGTGGATTAGGACGATATTACCGCCATCTAGCGCTGTGCTCCCAAAAATGTTGTGCTTTGTTATTGTTCTCTTTAAGTGCTTATTACTTGCTGTGTTCTCTACCAAGAGTGTTATTCGTTATATACTTAGTATAACACTAAACACAGAAGTGTAAATAATAAAGAGACCAACACTGAAAGTCCTCTGAAGCAACACAAATATAAAAATAAGTGTGAAAAGTTGCGTGGCCACCGGCGCCGCCTCTTCCATAACGTGATCATGCCGGAGGCTGATCCTTCGTCTCCCTTGGGTCCATCTCTCCCACCCCGAGGCCTCTAACTCCATCTGCCCCTCGAAATATTACCCTTTATCTCTCTTTATAGCCTCTCGAGTCCTCCCGCCATCTCTCATACAATTTGGCGCCAATTTTTTCCCGCGTAAACTTGTTGTGTTTGTCATTGGTGGTGTTGGCGGTCATCACTCGACGTCTGGCGCGCGCCCGCCGCTCATACGTCTTCCCGCCGCCAGGGACCACCACCACCCTCCATAAGATAGCCTGCGAAAATTGCCTCTTGGATATTGCATTACATTATTTAGGACTCCTACTGGACGTGGGTTACTCTTGAGAAGGTAGCGTGTACTGTGTATATTTTATAACCCAACATCGCATATCAGGGGGAATTTTTAAAACCACCGGATGAATAAACGTGGAAAGAAATTTTCTGGGGGGAAAGTTGAATTCTCTCTGGAGGAGCAGCGAAGTCTTTACACCCAGGTAGTAACTTATCCCATCAGGATCACTTTTGAAAATACTCCCATTTTTTCAGCGTCTCCTCTGTTTTGTGACCTCGTAGAGAAGTTGAAGCGAGGTTTACCGCCTTGACAGTCGCCACGCTCCCAGGATCATGGGACTTGCGCGCCAAAACTCAGCTGGGGAGCCAATTTTCCCGCCAAGGCGTTGGATCACCGTCTGGCGGGAAATGCAGGAATAAACATGACTAAAAAGTCTTTCAGGACATCATTTGTCTCACTACACCTTATATTAAACCTTGCTTGTTACCTGTATACACACACATACACACATATATGTATATATATATATATATATATATATATATATATATATATATATATATATATATATATATATATATATATATATATATATATAGTGTCATGTTTAACTTAAAATATTCATTTCGTTCTAAGTTGTAACATGCTATGTTATTGTTAATGTATTTTAGGTATACTCTTTAGACAAGTTAGTCGTTTCTGAGACAAATAATCGTGAGTATTCCTTAGCGAGTGCTCTTTCTTGCTGGGTGCCCCCTTGAGATAGCCACCACGGTGGGCCATTACTTTCCTAAGTGAAGTATACCGCACGGAAGAAGGCATTAAGACATTACACCGGCCGCAATTAATGGCACTAGCAGGCCAGGCGTACAGGTGGCCATGTTTACTCTAGCTCGCCCCTCCCCCCTATCCCGGCAGGGTAACTACCGCCCCCCGCCCCTCCCCTCCCTTCCTCACTCCTAGCTATCTCCTACCTAACAGCCCCACTACCAACCATCCACATGGCCACTTACCCCCCTTCCCATCCCCGGTCACCTATCCCATTCCCTCACCCCTTGCGTCCTCACAATTCCTCTCAACACCCCCTCCCCCCCTCTTCCCCTTCTTCCCAAGAGCCAGGGGAAAATGGAAGGGAACAGTTTTTCGGTGTTTGTGTGTTGGAATATTTGTTTGACGGTGAATATGGATGCGGCCCTGCTTACCAGGATATACAAGATTTGTTGCCCCCTCCGCCTCACCTTGTCTTGCCTTTACCTGTGTGTGTGTGTGTGTGTGTGTGTGTGTGTGTGTGTTTGTGTTTCTCTGAGCATGTACTCACATGTTTATATTTAAGCTGCTTCAAGAGTGGAATGGACACTAAGACGTGTAAGCCTTATCAAGGGAGTAACACGAACCTTTGTGCTACAAGACTAAGGGTACTAATGGACGCAAGCCACTACATGCTAACTCAAAACCTACCTGCACTTACATATTGTACATGAGATTCAGTCAACACACACACACACACACACACACACACACACACACACACACACACACACACACACACACACACACACACACACACACACACACACAATATACTTGTACTCAGTGAATCAAATACATCTGTAATGAGTAAAATTAAAATACAAACAACAAAGGAACAGGGAAGAAAATTTATTCTTTACCAAAACATCAGTTAAACCTACATATGACACAAACAATGTTAATACAGTACAAGGTTGCAGTGCATCCGTGTATTTCTTACTTTAACTAGAGGAAAAGAAATGTAACGATGTTAAAAAAAATCGGATGTATTTGAAAAGAAACGAAGAGGTTAAAATATTACTTCAGAAGTAATGAAAATGATAACGTATTACTTTAAAAGTAATGAAAAATGATCGAATATTACTTAAAAATTTTGAAAATGATCAAATATTGCATAAAAAGTAATGACAATGATGATCAAGTGATACTTCAGGGGTCGGGGCTGCCACTAAAAATAAATGTTTGAGTGAAAACTGCAGTACAAGCTACTCTTCAAGACCTGAGTACTAGTCAAGAGTACCGACTCAAGGACAGACGTCAAGTTTAAAAGGAGGACAGTCGGAAGTACCCCCGTAGATCAGAGTACTGACGGTGAGGGAAGGTTAGTTAACGTTAAAATTAGGATAGATAATCTTAAACGTACCAAGAAACAATACCTTTCACCAACAGAGAGAATACCACTGACCAAGAGAGAGTACCACTGACCAAGAGAGAGTACCATTGACCAAGAGAGAGTACCACTGACCAAGAGAGAGAGAATACCACTGACCAAGAGAGAGAGAGAGTGCCACTGACCAAGAGACAAAGTACCACTGACCAAGAGAGAGAGAGTGCCACTGACCAAGAGAGAGAGAGTACCACTGACCAAGAGAGAGAGAGAGTACCACTGATCAAGAGAGTACCACTGAAAAAGAGAGAGTACCACTGATCAAGAGAGAGTACCATTGACCAAGAGAGAGAGCACCACTGACCAAGAGAGTACCACTGTTCAAGAGAGAGAGAGTACCACTGATCAAGACAGAGAGAGTACCACTGACCAAGAGAGAGAGAGAGTACCACTGATCAAGAGAGAGAGAGAGAGAGTACCACTGATCAAGAGAGAGAGAGTACCACTGATCAAAAGAGAGTACCACTGATCAAGAGAGAGTACCACTGATCAAGAGAGAGTACCACTAATCAAGAGAGAGAGAGTACCACTGATCAAGAGAGAGAGAGTACCACTGATCAAGAGAGAGTACCACTGATCAAGAGAGTATCACTGATCAAGAGAGAGAGAGAGTACCACTGATCAAGAGAGAGTACCACTGATCAAGAGAGAGTACCATTGACCAAGAGAGAGTACCATTGACCAAGAGAGAGTACCACTGATCAAGAGAGAGTACCATTGACCAAGAGAGAGTACCACTGACCAAGAGAGAGTACCATTGACCAAGAGAGAGTACCACTGACCAAGAGAGAGAAAGAATACCACTAACCAAGAGAGAGAGAGAGTGCCACTGACCAAGAGACAAAGTACCACTGACCAAGAGAGAGAGAGTACCACTGATCAAGAGAGAGAGAGAGTGCCACTGATCAAGAGTACCAATGACCAAGAGAGAGAGAGTACCACTGATCAAGAGAGAGAGTACCACTGATCAAGAAGGAGTACCACTGACCAAGAGAGAGTACCACTGACCAAGAGAGAGAGTACCACAGATCAAGAGAGAGAGAGAGTACCACTGATCAAGAGAGAGAGTACCACTGATCAAGAGAGAGAGTACCACTGATCAAGAGAGAGAGTACCACTGATCAAGAGAGAGAGAGAGTACCACTGATCAAGAGAGTACCACTGATCAAGAGAGAGAGTACCACTGATCAAGAGAGAGAGAGTACCACTGATCAAGAGAGAGAGAGTACCACTGATCAAGAGAGAGAGAGAGTACCACTGATCAAGAGAGAGAGAGAGTACCACTGATCAAGAGAGAGTACCACTGATCAAGAGAGAGAGAGAGAGAGAGTACCACTGATCAAGAGAGAGTACCACTGATCAAGAGAGAGAGAGTACCACTGATCAAGAGAGAGTACCACTGATCAAGAGAGTACCACTGATCAAGAGAGAGAGTATCACTGATCAAGAGAGAGTACCACTGATCAAGAGAGAGAGTACCACTGATCAAGAGAGCGAGAGTACCACTGATCAAGAGAGAGCACCGCTGATCAAGAGAGAGTACCACTGATCAAGAGAGAGAGTACCACTGATCAACAGAGAGAGTACCACTGATCAAGAGAGAGAGAGTATCACTGATCAAGAGAGAGAGAGAGAGAGTACCACTGACCATGAGAGAAAGTACCATTGACCAAGAGAGAGTACCACTGATCAAGAGAGAGAGTATCACTGATCGAGAGAGTACCACTGATCAAGAGAGAGAGAGTACCACTGACCAAGAGAGAGTACCACTGACCAAGAGAGAGAGTACCACTGACGATGAGAGTACCACTGATCAAGAGAGAGTACCACTGACCAAGAGAGAGTACCACTGACCAAGAGAGTACCACTGACCAAGAGAGAGAGTACCACTGACCAAGAGAGAGAGTACCACTGCTCAAGAGAGAGTACCACTGACCAAGAGAGAGAGTACCACTGACCAAGAGAGTACCACTGACCAAGAGAGAGAGTACCACTGACCAAGAGAGAGAGTACCACTGATCAAGAGAGAGTACCACTGACCAAGAGAGAGAGTACCACTGATCAAGAGAGAGAGAGTGCCACTGACAAAAAGAGAGGACCACTGACTAACAGAGAGTACCACTGACGAAGAGAGTGAGTACCACTGACCAACAGAGAGTACCAGTGAGACGCGAGTCAGGGCCATTTAAATATAGAGTATTGGTTGAGTACATATTGAGAGTTAACATAAATTTGAACTAACTTGTATAGGCTACAGGTCGGTAGTAGACTTAACACTATATGTTTCTAGCAAGTACTCTCATAGAGTACCAACATGAGCAACGCTCCCATGTATTAACTTACATGTATCGTAGAGTACCAGTACTATAGAGTGTGTTAGAGTACTCACTGAAATTCAATCAAAAGAGTAGTTATTAAGAATACTTCCAAGAGTACTAAAAATACTAAAATCATGACCAAAAGTGAGAGTACTGAGAGCATAATAACCAAAAGTGAGAGTACTAAGAGCATAATAACCAAAAGTGAGAGTACTAAGAACATAATAACCAAAAGTGAGAGTACTAAGAACATAGTACTCTCACCTTTAGTTATTATGTTCTTAGTACTCTCACTTTTGGTTATTATGTTCTTAGTACTCTCACTTTTGGTTATTATGCTCTTAGTACTCTCACCTTTAGTTATTAAGAGCATAACGATCAAGAGTGAGAGTACTAAAACAGAGTTAACGAATGTGGGAGTACTACTAACATAGTTAACAAGAATAAGAGTACTAATAAAGTTAAGAGTGAGAGTACTAATAACAGTTAACACGAGTGAGAGTACTAACAACACAGTTAACAAGAGTGAGAGTACAGACACAGTTAAGAGTGAGAGTACTAACACAGTTAACAGGAGTGAGAGTACACAGTTAAGAGTGAGAGTACTAAGACAGTTAACAGGAGTGAGAGTATTAACAACACTGTTAACAGGAGTTATAGTATTAACAACATAGTTAACAGGAGTGAGAGTACTAACAACACAGTTAACAGGAGTGAGAGTACTAACAACACAGTTAACAGGAGTGAGAGTACTAACAACACAGTTAACAGGAGTGAGAGTACTAACAACACAGTTAACAGGAGTGAGAGTACTAACAACACAGTTAACAGGAGTGAGAGTACTAACAACACAGTTAACAGGAGTGAGAGTGCTAACAACACAGTTAACAGGAGTTTCAGTATTAACAACACAGTTAACAGGAGTGACAGTATTAAGAACACAGTTAACAGGAGTGACAGTATTAACAACACAGTTAACAGGAGTGAGAGTACTAACAACACAGTTAACAGGAGTGAGAGTACTAACAACACAGTTAACAGGAGTGAGAGTACTAACAACACAGTTAACAGGAGTGAGAGTGCTAACAACACAGTTAACAGGAGTGACAGTATTAACAACACAGTTAACAGGAGTGACAGTATTAAGAACACAGTTAACAGGAGTGACAGTATTAACAACACAGTTAACAGGAGTGAGAGTACTAACAACACAGTTAACAGGAGTGACAGTACTATCAACACAGTTAACAGGAGTGAGAGTACTAACAACACAGTTAACAGGAGTGAGAGTACTAACAACACAGTTAACAGGAGTGAGAGTACTAACAACACAGTTAACAAGAGGAAGAATCAGCGTGTTGGAATTAAAAAAAATAGAGTAGAACCTTGATAAAAAAATTATATGCATGCAGCAAATTCTGAGCATTTGCGTTACAAAACAATAGAAGAAAGAGTACTAACATGGGTGTGCGGGAGAGTACGGGAACTCCAGAGTAGGTATCCTGGGTGAGGAGCCAGGATGCAGGCTGGGTGGGCAGTGGTAGCAGAACATGCTGGACCCTGGTGTGTGTCAGACAAGGAGACGCAAGATTAGCTTCTCTAGGCACTTAGATAAATGCATAACACACATTCAGTCACACTTAAGAGTGTACCATACAGGTGTTGTTGTACGCTATCGACTCCATCACACGTGTAAGTATACCATACAGGTATTGTAGACTACACACTCCATCACACGTTTGTGAGTGTACCACACAGGTGTTGTAGGCTACACACTGCATCACACATGTGTGTGATTGTTCAACAGAGGTGTTGTAGGCTACACACTGCATCACACATGTATGAGTGTTCAACACAGGTGTTGTAGGCTACACACTGCATCACACATGTGTGAGTGTTCAACACAGGTGTTGTAGGATACACACTGTATCACACATGTGTGAGTGTTCAACACAGGTGTTGTAGGCTACACACTGCATCACACATGTGTGAGTGTTCAACACAGGTGTTGTAGGCTACACACTGCATCACACATGTATGAGTGTTCAACACAGGTGTTGTAGGCTACACACTGCATCACACATGTGTGAGTGTTCAACACAGGTGTTGTAGGCTACACACTGCATCACACATGTGTGAGTGTTCAACACAGGTGTTGTAGGATACACACTGCATCACACATGTGTGAGTGTTCAACACAGGTGTTGTAGGCTACACACTGCATCACACATGTGTGAGTGTTCAACACAGGTGTTGTAGGCTACACACTGCATCACACATGTATGAGTGTTCAACACAGGTGTTGTAGGCTACACACTGCATCACACATGTGTGAGTGTTCAACACAGGTGTTGTAGGCTACACACTGCATCACACATGTATGAGTGTTCAACACAGGTGTTGTAGGCTACACACTGCATCACACATGTATGAGTGTTCAACACAGGTGTTGTAGGCTACACACTGCATCACACATGTATGAGTGTTCAACACAGGTGTTGTAGGCTACACACTGCATCACACATGTGTGAGTGTTCAACACAGGTGTTGTAGGCTACACACTGCATCACACATGTATGAGTGTTCAACACAGGTGTTGTAGGCTACACACTGCATCACACATGTATGAGTGTTCAACACAGGTGTTGTAGGCTACACACTGCATCACACATGTATGAGTGTTCAACACAGGTGTTGTAGGCTACACACTGCATCACACATGTGTGAGTGTTCAACACAGGTGTTGTAGGCTACACACTGCATCACACATGTGTGAGTGTTCAACACAGGTGTTGTAGGCTACACACTGCATCACACATGTATGAGTGTTCAACACAGGTGTTGTAGGCTACACACTGCATCACACATGTGTGAGTGTTCAACACAGGTGTTGTAGGCTACACACTGCATCACACATGTATGAGTGTTCAACACAGGTGTTGTAGGCTACACACTGCATCACACATGTGTGAGTGTTCAACACAGGTGTTGTAGGCTACACACTGCATCACACATGTGTGAGTGTTCAACACAGGTGTTGTAGGCTACACACTGCATCACACATGTATGAGTGTTCAACACAGGTGTTGTAGGCTACACACTGCATCACACATGTATGAGTGTTCAACACAGGTGTTGTAGGCTACACACTGCATCACACATGTGTGAGTGTTCAACACAGGTGTTGTAGGCTACACACTGCATCACACATGTATGAGTGTTCAACACAGGTGTTGTAGGCTACACACTGCATCACACATGTATGAGTGTTCAACACAGGTGTTGTAGGCTACACACTGCATCACACATGTATGAGTGTTCAACACAGGTGTTGTAGGCTACACACTGCATCACACATGTGTGAGTGTTCAACACAGGTGTTGTAGGCTACACACTGCATCACACATGTGTGAGTGTTCAACACAGGTGTTGTAGGCTACACAGTGCATCACACATGTATGAGTGTTCAACACAGGTGTTGTAGGCTACACACTGCATCACACATGTGTGAGTGTTCAACACAGGTGTTGTAGGCTACACACTGCATCACACATGTATGAGTGTTCAACACAGGTGTTGTAGGCTACACACTGCATCACACATGTGTGAGTGTTCATCACAGGTGTTGTAGGCTACACACTGCATCACACATGTGTGAGTGTTCAACACAGGTGTTGTAGGCTACACACTGCATCACACATGTATGAGTGTTCAACACAGGTGTTGTAGGCTACACACTGCATCACACATGTATGAGTGTTCAACACAGGTGTTGTAGGCTACACACTGCATCACACATGTATGAGTGTTCAACACAGGTGTTGTAGGCTACACACTGCATCACACATGAGTGTTCAACACAGGTGTTGTAGGCTACACACTGCATCACACATGTGTGAGTGTTCAACACAGGTGTTGTAGGCTACACACTGCATCACACATGTATGAGTGTTCAACACAGGTGTTGTAGGCTACACACTGCATCACACATGTGTGAGTGTTCAACACAGGTGTTGTAGGCTACACACTGCATCACACATGTGTGAGTGTTCAACACAGGTGTTGTAGGCTACACACTGCATCACACATGACGGCACCTCAAAATCTCCTACATTATCTTTCATTTATAATTAAAAATTAACTATTTTTTACACTGATAATTTACGTAATTACTTTTACATATGATATATAGAATAAGGATTCCGTACAATTATTTCTACTTACAATAAAGAAACTGTATTGACAAAAGTAGCTCGTACCTGGATAATAACAACCACTCTTTATTACCTAAAAATATTATTATTTAAACTAGCTAGTTAAATCTAACTATACTGTGTGTGTGTTAAGAACACAAACAATTATATAAATCACCTCTACATAGTTTATTAATTAATATATATCACTACTTAGGAGTTTATATGAAAACATTTTCTGTTGCTTGAGACTAATTGATCATACACAATGTTTATGTTATTAATCATATACAGTGTGTATGTTATTGATTATACACATTGTGTATATTATTGCTGTACTTAGTGTGTGCAGGTGATGGAGTTAATAAAATATGACAGGTGGTGGAGTTAATAAAATATGACAGGTGGTGGAGTTAATAAAATATGACAGGTGGTGGAGTTAATAAAATATGACAGGTGGTGGAGTTAATAAAATATGACAGGTGGTGGAGTTAATAAAATATGACAGGTGGAGTTAATAAAATATGACAGGTGGTGAAGTTAATAAAATATGACAAATGATGAAGTTAATAAAATATGACAGGTGGTGGAGTTAATAAAATATGACAGGTGGTGAAGTTAATAAAATATCACAGATGATGAAGTTAATAAAATATGACAGGTGGTGGAGTTAATAAAATATGACAGGTGGTGGAGTTAATAAAATATGACAGGTGATGAAGTTAATAAAATATGACAGATGATGAAGTTAATAAAATATGACAGGTGGTGGAGTTAATAAAATATCACAGGTGGTGAAGTTAATAAAATATGACAGATGATGAAGTTAATAAAATATGACAGGTGGAGTTAATAAAATATGACAGGTGGTGAAGTTAATAAAATATGACAGGTGGTGGAGTTAATAAAATATGACAGGTGATGAAGTTAATAAAATATGACAGGTGGAGTTAATAAAATATGACAGGTGGTGGAGTTAATAAAATATGACAGGTGATGAAGTTAATAAAATATGACAGGTGATGAAGTTAATAAAATATGACAGGTGATGAAGTTAATAAAATATGACAGGTGGTGAAGTTAATAAAATATGACAGGTGGTGAAGTTAATAAAATATGACAGATGATGAAGTTAATAAAATATGACAGGTGATGAAGTTAATAAAATATGTCAGGTGGTGGAGTTAATAAAATATGACAGGTGGAGTTAATAAAATATGACAGGTGGTGAAGTTAATAAAATATGACAGGTGATGAAGTTAATAAAATATGACAGGTGATGAAGTTAATAAAATATGACAGGTGATGAAGTTAATAAAATATGACAGGTGGTGGAGTTAATAAAATATGACAGGTGATGAAGTTAATAAAATATGACAGGTGATGAAGTTAATAAAATATGACAGGTGATGAAGTTAATAAAATATGACAGGTGATGAAGTTAATAAAATATGACAGGTGATGAAGTTAATAAAATATGACAGGTGATGATGTTAATAAAATATGACAGGTGATGAAGTTAATAAAATATGACAGGTGGTGGAGTTAATAAAATATGACAGGTGATGAAGTTAATAAAATATGACAGGTGATGAAGTTATTAAAATATGACAGGTGATGAAGTTAATAAAATATGACAGGTGATGAAGTTAATAAAATATGACAGGTGATGAAGTTAATAAAATATGACAGGTGATGAAGTTATTAAAATATGACAGGTGATGAAGTTAATAAAATATGACAGGTGGTGGAGTTAATAAAATATGACAGGTGATGAAGTTAATAAAATATGACAGGTGATGAAGTTAATAAAATATGACAGGTGATGAAGTTAATAAAATATGACAGGTGATGAAGTTAATAAAATATGACAGGTGATGAAGTTAATAAAATATGACAGGTGATGAAGTTAATAAAATATGACAGGTGATGAAGTTAATAAAATATGACAGGTGATGAAGTTAATAAAATATGACAGGTGATGAAGTTAATAAAATATGACAGGTGATGAAGTTAATAAAATATGACAGGTGGTGGAGTTAATAAAATATGACAGGTGATGAAGTTAATAAAATATGACAGGTGATGAAGTTAATAAAATATGACAGGTGATGAAGTTAATAAAATATGACAGGTGATGAAGTTAATAAAATATGACAGGTGATGAAGTTAATAAAATATGACAGGTGATGAAGTTAATAAAATATGACAGGTGGTGGAGTTAATAAAATATGACAGGTGGAGTTAATAAAATATGTCAGGTGGTGGAGTTAATAAAATATGACAGGTGGTGAAGCTAATAAAATATGACAGGTGGTGGAGTTAATAAAATATGACAGGTGGTGAAGTTAATAAAATATGACAGATGATGAAGTTAATAAAATATGACAGGTGGTGGAGTTAATAAAATATGACAGGTGGTGGAGTTAATAAAATATGACAGGTGGTGAAGTTAATAAAATATGACAGGTGGTGGAGTTAATAAAATATGACAGGTGGAGTTAATAAAATATGTCAGGTGGTGGAGTTAATAAAATATGACAGGTGGTGAAGTTAATAAAATATGACAGGTGGTGGAGTTAATAAAATATGACAGGTGGTGAAGTTAATAAAATATGACAGATGATGAAGTTAATAAAATATGACAGGTGATGAAGTTAATAAAATATGACAGGTGGTGGAGTTAATAAAATATGACAGATGATGAAGTTAATAAAATATGACAGGTGGTGGAGTTAATAAAATATGACAGGTGGTGAAGTTAATAAAATATGACAGATGATGAAGTTAATAAAATATGACAGGTGATGAAGTTAATAAAATATGACAGGTGGTGAAGTTAATAAAATATGACAGGTGGTGGAGTTAATAAAATATGACAGGTGATGAAGTTAATAAAATATGACAGATGATGAAGTTAATAAAATATGACAGATGATGAAGTTAATAAAATATGACAGGTGGTGGAGTTAATAAAATATGACAGATGATGAAGTTAATAAAATATGACAGATGATGAAGTTAATAAAATATGACAGATGATGAAGTTAATAAAATATGACAGGTGGTGGAGTTAATAAAATATGACAGATGATGAAGTTAATAAAATATGACAGGTGATGAAGTTAATAAAATATGACAGATGATGAAGTTAATAAAATATGACAGGTGGTGGAGTTAATAAAATATGACAGATGATGAAGTTAATAAAATATGACAGGTGGTGGAGTTAATAAAATATGACAGGTGGTGAAGTTAATAAAATATGACAGGTGGTGGAGTTAATAAAATATGACAGGTGGTGAAGTTAATAAAATATGTCAGGTGGTGGAGTTAATAAAATATGACAGGTGGTGAAGTTAATAAAATATGACAGATGATGAAGTTAATAAAATATGACAGGTGATGAAGTTAATAAAATATGTCAGGTGGTGGAGTTAATAAAATATGACAGGTGGTGAAGTTAATAAAATATGACAGATGATGAAGTTAATAAAATATGACAGGTGATGAAGTTAATAAAATATGTCAGGTGGTGGAGTTAATAAAATATGACAGGTGGTGAAGTTAATAAAATATGACAGATGATAAAGTTAATAAAATATGACAGGTGATGGAGTTAATAAAATATGACAGGTGGTGGAGTTAATAAAATATGACAGGTGGTGGAGTTAATAAAATATGACAGGTGATGAAGTTAATAAAATATGACAGATGATGAAGTTAATAAAATATGACAGGTGGTGGAGTTAATAAAATATGACAGGTGGTGGAATTAATAAAATATGACAGATAGTGAAGTTAATAAAATATGACAGATAGGGAAGTTAATAAAATATGACAGATAGTGAAGTTAATAAAATATGACAGATAGTGAAGTTAATAAAATATGACAGATAGTGAAGTTAATAAAATATGACAGATGGTGGAATTAATAAAATAAAACATGTGTTACTGTATACAACACATGCTAGTCATCAGTGTGTCAGCGTCACATGTGGTTAACAATACTTATATACAGTTCAGCACATTTATTATAGAAAACGTTTCGCCACAAATGGTTTCCTCAGTGCTAAGGACTGAAGGAGGGCGAAACTGTGTCTTTGATAACTATGCTGGACGTTACTTGAGTGTGTTTATACACAGCTTGTGGCTACCATGTACAATCAATGTCACGAGTCTTGATTAATATTTTATGGTGGTATCTGCAACATTTCCCCATGTTTGCCTCGTACAAATTTTTTCTCATCCCCTCCCTATTCCCCATGACTTCTGTTTTCCCTTACAAACGGGGGTAAGGTGTTTCCCACAGTCTGGCGACCCTGATCTTAAGTCATGTACTGCATGTCCAGACAATGTCTGGGAAGGTTCCACCATCACAAAGTCTCCATTCCTGTAAACTGATTATAGCAGTATTGTGATAGAAGTCGGGCAACTACTTGTTGATGGCAGCAATATTCCTTGAGAAAATAGAGGGTTTCCCATCCTGGTCATTTGTTACAGTCTATGCTAGTTACATAGTGAAGATATTACAGAACAGCTATAGTGTGCGAGTATTTATTAGCAGACAACATAGAATACATATTCTTTCTGTCTTAACTATTTTCCTTAACCACCATCTGGCATTAAATCAACACTCTTATAGGCAGTGGTTGCAGACTACCTTGACATCATTACTATGATTTCTTTCTCTTTCAGTGGATAATTTATCATTTGTTCGCCTGTACTTCGTCTTTGTATTAAGAGGCGTCATTCTGACGTCCGATCTTTACGTGACTTGTTAATCAGCTCGACATGGTTAGTTTTCTGTTGAAGGGTTGCTATGAGTTTCACAAACTTAGGTATGATTAGTCCTTTCTTATAGAGAAGTACTTCCCAGTAAGTCCTATCTTCATCACCTGCCAGGTTAACAGGTGCCAAAGTTATACAGGAGTCTTCTGGTACTACCACAGGCGTTGATGACTCAGTGTTTACCTTAGGTAGATCATGTGTAACTGGCTTTTCAGAGCTGGTGTGGTCACAAGTATGTCAGCAGGCTGACTGGTGGCTCCATGAGGCTTGCTGGTGAGCCTTGACTCACTCATAACTTCCAGTGTTGTGGTCACAAGTATGTCGGCAGGCTGACTGGTGGCTCCATGCAGGTTGGTCACAACCTCCGGTGTAGTGGAAGACTGACCGGTGGTATCAAAAATAAAAAAAGTAGAGATGCTTGACTCATTTTGAACTTCCGGTGTTATATAAAATCTGAAACATGTGAAAACCCTTGAGTGATATTATAAGTTAAAAATTCAACCTTGGATAACGTGAGAAAAGCATTATCCGTGCCTAATGGCAGTAGCTAGGAGGTGATCACACATCGCAAGGAAGGTGGGACTTGGGAGAGTCACTCAGTACTCTTGTCACTAATATATTAAGAAATATATGTAAATATAAACCCTAAAGTAATACCAAATAACAAAATTACTAGCACAGACAAAACACACAACACAAGTAAATACTATCACACCAAGTTAAGATAAAATGTATCGATTCAAACGCCTGCTAAGTTGTCAGTGTTAAAGATTCTCCAAGTTCCCCGAGGTCCCTACAGTCACCTCGGTTATTCTTAAAACTACGACATAAGCGAAAAGGTCGACGCTGTGAACAAACAGTTAAAATGTACTCCACAATTAGCTTCTGCTACAAGTCACACAGAGAAGCAAATTCCGGTGTGTCTGTCTCCGTATTAGAGGACAGAAGATCGAACATCCACCACTCCTTGCACTGAATGATCCACAGTAATTTAGTGTTTCGCATAAAGTAGTTTGTGTAAAAAAAAGTTACTGCAGAACACTGGTCAACAACCAAAATGCTTCCGAGACCAGAGTAGCATTTTCCAACTAATTTTAGGTCACTGATAATGAATATCATGGTTAAATTGTTTGTTAGCTCTACTTTTAAATATACACCTACGTGTCACAACAGGCTTGTGGCCGTGTTTCTTACTATACTCACAGTCTCACTGACCCTCATTATTGTTCCAGCAGTCATAGAAGGTGGTTGTGCTGTGCAAGTTATATTTTGAGGTGAAAAGTAGGTGATTTTCTTAGTCAAACACTTTTTAAACTTATAATAAATATTTATTGAGCTACCTATTGATATGCATGTGAGGCCGTGCAAGAGGTTCCCGCTATATCAGGAGACTGGCTACCTCGTCAGTCATTGGAGCCTGGAATGAAAAATGTTCAACATCCACGTCTCATTGAACCAAACAAAATTTTGGCACCACCACTACACATAAAACTGGGGCTCATGAAAAACTTTGTAAAAGCTATGGACAAATCCGGTCAGGGATTCAAGTATTTAAAATCAAAATTCCCCTCATTGAGCGACGCTGAGATAAGAGAGGGAGTCTTCAATAGTCCTCAGATTCGATTGTTAGAGATGGTGACTCTGAATCAGACCTTCATGGGGAGGAGAAAGCTGCTTGGGAAGCATTCAAGTTAGTGGCGGAAACAGAAGGAGGGCAACTGTGAAGAATTGGTGGAATACCTCATCAAGTTTTACATGAACATGTCACCTAAAATCCACTTTTTGGACTCACATTTAGACTTTTTTCCAGAGAACTGTGGGACAGTTAGTGACGAACATGGTGAAAGGTTTCACCAAGATATTTCAACCATGGAAAAATGGTACCAGGGCAAATGGGGCACAAGAATGCTTGCAGACTATTGCTGGACGTTGGCAAGAGATGATTCTTCAGCCCACTATAAGTGTCAAGCAAAAAAAGGCAGAGTAGGTACGGATTAGAGCTTAAATCTTACTGACACATATTGTACGTTATAATGAAATAATCAAATATTACATGTCTCGTATTAAACCTATAGCCAATAAACATTTTTTCAAGGTGATATTTGGATTCAGGACATGAAAATACATAAGAATTAGCTAATCTCATTTAAGAAGCATACAAATTTTCAAAAATTGTTGACAGTGAAATCAGCTTAATGGGTATAACACAACTAGCTTCTAAGATGGTAAATCACGTCAACATGACGAGGATGAAAGTCACAAGGAAAGCTGGCGGATGAGTGGCTGGCGAACGATATACAGTGTAAACATTATTATTCAGATCGTTGGTGAACCATGAAGTTACGGGGGATTGATGAGAAACTTCTCAAGAGACTTTTGACCCCAACATTAGTTTATTCCCCTGCCTGGCCTCAGCCGGATAAGCTGTCTGTCTCATTCCAAGTAATCCTGGAACCCTCCGCGGACGAGGCCTTCCCTCCAGGAGACAATAACGGTGATGCAGAGGGAGGGAGAAATCTTAGGAACATACGGTTTCCTGAGACTCTCACCTGACGAATCCAAACGGGGAAGTGTCACCATTGGCGAAATTCGAATACAATCCCGACGAGGCTAGTGCGGCGGTGAGGACGTTTGCGGGAGTGTTATTGTGGCTGGTAAGACGTGTCTCCAGGAACGAGGCGAGGCGAGGCGGTAATACAGGTCGACGAGACAGTGGTGAGGGAACGCTGACGGCTGGGGAGGTATATTGACCTCCTGATGGTGGTGAACACTCCCTACCTCCCTCCCTCCCTCCCTCCCTCCCGCCCCCTCTCCCTCGGGTTACTTCAGTAATCCCCTGCGTAGTGCTGCTGCTGCTGCTGTTGCTTCTGCTATTATCATTGTTGATTCTGCTGTTGCTGCTTATTACTGATGTACTGTTACCTCATCTTCTACAGTTTTTGTTTTTATTGTTTCTAATTTTGTTGCTGCCTTTTATCCAGCTGCTGATGTTACTGCTGTTTCTTCTTCATCATTTTCTACGTTTTCTTCTTCTTCTGCTGCTGCTGCTCCTCTTACCTCTTATGTTATTGCTTCTGCTGCTGCTATTACTACTGCTCATGCTGTTGCTGTTACTTCTCTTGCTGCTGCTGTTGTTGCTGCAGCTGCTGCCTACACTTCTAGTTGCTGCTGCTGCGTCTTCTTGTTGTTGCCCCCCGCGTTTGCTTCTTTTGTTGTTGCTGCTGCTTTTATTTCTTCTGGCTGTTGTTGATGCTTTTGATTCTGTTGGCTGCTGCTGCCGCTTCTGCTGCTGTTGTTCCGCTACTATTGCTTCTGCTGCTGCTGCTGCTGCTGCTGCTGCTACTGTTGTCGCTTCTCTGGTTACCTCTGTTTTTGCCTTTACTTCTGCAGCTTCTGCTGTAATTTCTCAGTTATTATATTCGATATTTCTGCTGCCTGCTTTATTTTGTTTGTTCTGATACAACCGTTTTCTTTGTTTTTCTCTTGGCTGTCTGCTTCGTTGTCCCCGTTATCTTGACATGTTTCATCTTGCCTGGAGTGTGACACTGTTCACCCACATCTTGAGCCACACTAGCACACATCAGTACACATTTATGCAAGTTTCGCCATACAATAATTGCCAGAGCCATGATTATCCTTATGAATGTGTATATTTAATTACCTTTGTGTAATAACTCTGAGTTTACTGCAGTTCTTGGTCCCGCCTCATAACTTCACACACACGCTGACGTGAATTACGTTTTGTTACAAACTGGTTGTATTTTGGTTGCTGCGTGATCCTAGAAAGGTATCGCCGAATTGCATGACCCCAGTCCACCGTACCTCGGTTCATGCCACAGCAACAGTGCAAAGTAAAGGTCAGGTTTCAAATGCAGTTAAATAGTAACACTGAAGATTTGAGACTAATCAGAAGCGACTTCCACGAGTTATATGGAGACTAATATCACAGTTGCTTCCATAAAAATGGCAAATTAGGACGTACACTGCACAAATATAATTTTAACCTTCCTCCAAGAAACCAAAGCTTTGAAACCAACTTAAAGAGGCTTTCTGTTGTTAACTGGGAGCGGCCAGCATCCCAAAATACACCAGGTCGTTAAGTTTGAAGTCTCTCAGAGTTTGCATTATCGAGTTATCAGAGTTGAAAGGTGAAAGCAATCTTATGAGGCACTCGGAAATTATTTTAGTTTTCTTCCATGAGAAGAAAAGCAAATTAGGACGTACAAACGCAAAAATGAATTCATTTTTTTTTGTCTAAGATTGACCAGTGTTTAAGGTTAAAGTTAGTATGTATGTAAGTAATTTGTAAGTTTTTTTCAAGCTTTGGATACATAACATATTTCTTTTTTACATTGAGCTTGAGGTCACACAGATTGATGTTATGGGCACATAAATATACGTGATGTACAGATGTACAGCAGATGTAACTTATGATAAACCAGTAAAGTCAAACATTGTGATTTTATTTCTTATGAGAAGAGACATTCTATAATTATTTCACAGAATGAGTATGATTAAGATTAACAAAATTGTCATACTTCTTCAATAACAATGATAAATTAGGACATACACGGAACAAAGATGAAATCAAGACTAATTTTCTTTTGAGGAAAACACATCAGCACTAAAAGTTTAAAGCCGACCAGAAGAGTCATTCTTCAGTTATAGCAAAGAATCCAAGAAATGTGCATGTACACGCCCTAAACCTTGGAAACGTTTCATCAGTTTCATTAGATGAATGAACCATTCAGAATTTAATCAGAGGAAAGGCTAAACCCGTATGGGTCATATAACGCCTGTGGAATGGGCGGCATTCTGATTCGATCCAATGAAGAGGAGGATAACGCCACTATTTTTGGATCAAGAGCTGCTCAACAACATAAAAGCAGGATAATACAATAAGATAATACTAAGTATTTCTAGATTAAAAGTGTCAGCTGCAGACTCCATTACAGTATCAACCTTCTTCTAATTAAGATGCACAGCTGTCCAAATTCTGAAGACAATCTAAAGAGGTTTTCCAAAATTATCTGGTGATTACCAGTGTCGGGAATGATCTGAAGAAAACTGAGCAGAGTGCACTTGCGCTTGTTAATTCTTCCACGATCTTTCACTTAATAGTTGACCAGAGTTAAAAAACTGAGACCTGTGTGATAGGTCGTTCTTAATTTATAATGGAAAGCCTTGGAGGAAGTTAGTGGAAGACATCACTAGGTAACAATGTGACCAGCTCTGGCCTACACTTCTACATTGTTTAAGGCTTCACTAAAATCATGAAATTTGATATTTTTCAACGTTCTTTTTTCAGTTGTATTATGTTTTTACTTGAATATTTTAATTTGTATTCTGTTTTTCGGTTGTATTCTGATTTTCTTTAGTTGTATTCTAATTTTTGTAATTGTATTCAGCTTTTTTTAAAGTCTCAACTAACAGGGCGTCTTCCTTATTACAGAATGCATAAGCGTTAATATTTTGGAACTGTATAAATGAAACATTCGTAATTTATTGAAGGGAAATCACTATCACCATTTTATAGAACTGGCAGATTGAAAGTTACGATGGTGGACAATAACATCACAACTTTGCTTATTGGATAGCACTCAAGCGCTGGAAATTTGAAGCCAATCTGAAGAGTTATTCTTTAGTTATTGCAGGAATTTCAATGATTTCAATTTTCATATATAGAAAGAGTAACTTACTAAAGTAAACTTAATGGGAACTACCCATCAGATGCACCAGTCATTAATTTCTGAAACTGTTCGTTAGAGTTAGACACTTAATTTCTGAAACTGTTCGTTAGAGTTAGACACAAATATATTTAACGTGATTCAATTGGAATAAAAAAATCACACTGTTCAAATTGCTCACTTACACAACTGAATTTCACTCTCCGCAATGGTAGAAATATAAGGCATCTTTCTTTACGTTTGAAGCTGTGCTGCAGAGGGTTTTGGGAGTTATCCAAGCCATTCCAGGTTGCTGGAAATGAGTCCTTCAACTGTGGCCAAATGAAACCTGTACATGCCAGTTGTTCCAAGAATCTCGGCGTAGTTACTGTGCACAAGCGTTGAAAATTTGAAGCTCTCGGATGAAGCCTTCTCGTGTTCTGAGCGAAATGTAAACGAAAAGTTGGAGGAAAGGACAAAAAATTCTGTCACACACTTAAAGGTCTCATTCAGACACACTTGATTACTCCTTGACACTCTGCGAAGGTGGCTTCCAGTGTGTTAAAACACTTTTCTGATATCCTGTGTGTTGGTTAAATATAGAGTTTCCAGCCTTGTGCTCTTTTCCTAGTTCTTTTTCTGGTACAGAGACTGCCCTTACCTGATTTGCATTTACTCAGAAATATTTTTTTTTTCTGTGTTGATGTGCCTACTATTTGGTTCTTACAGAAATATCAAGTCTAACTCTCCTTATATAACCTTCTTATCACCTCACCTGATTTATGCTATTTTTCCATTTTCTCTCATACCACATACTAACACTACACCCACTACCCTCACGCTACTACACCCACTACCCTCACTCTACTACACCCACTACCCTCACGCTACTACACCCACTACCCTCACGCTACTACACCCACTACCCTCACACTACTACACCCACTACCCTCACGCTACTACACCCACTACCCTCACTCTACTACACCCACTACCCTCACGCTACTACACCCACTACCCTCACGCTACTACACCCACTACCCTCACGCTACTACACCCACTACCCTCACACTACTACACCCACTACCCTCACGCTACTACACCCACTACCCTCACGCTACTACACCCACTACCCTCACGCTACCACACCCACTACCCTCACGCTACTACACCCACTACCCTCACACTACTACACCCACTACCCTCACGCTACTACACCCACTACCCTCACGCTACTACACCCACTACCCTCACGCTACTACACCCACTACCCTCACGCTACTACACCCACTACCCTCACGCTACTACACCCACTACCCTCACGCTACTACACCCACTACCCTCACGCTACTACACCCACTACCCTCACGCTACTACACCCACTACCCTCACGCTACTACACCCACTACCCTCACGCTACCACACCCGCTATCCTCACGCTACTACACCCACTACCCTCACGCTACTACACCCACTACCCTCACGCTACCACACCCACTACCCTCACGCTACCACACCCACTACCCTCACGCTACTACACCCACTACCCTCACGCTACTACACCCACTACCCTCACGCTACTACACCCACTACCCTCACGCTACCACACCCACTACCCTCACGCTACTACACCCACTACCCTCACGCTACTACACCCACTACCCTCACGCTACTACACCCACTACCCTCACGCTACTACACCCACTACCCTCACGCTACCACACCCACTACCCTCACGCTACTACACCCACTACCCTCACGCTACTACACCCACTACCCTCACGCTACTACACCCACTACCCTCACGCTACTACACCCACTACCTTCACGCTACTACACCTACTACCCTCACGCTACTACACCCACTACCCTCACGCTACTACACCCACTACCCTCACGCTACTACACCCACTACCCTCACGCTACTACACCCACTACCCTCACGCTACTACACCCACTACCCTCACGCTACCACACCCGCTATCCTCAGGCTACTACACCCATTACCCTCACGCTACTACACCCACTATCCTCACGCTACTACACCCACTACCCTCACGCTACTACACCCACTACCCTCACGCTACTACACCCACTACCCTCACGCTACTACACCCACTACCCTCACGCTACTACACCCACTATCCTCACGCTACTACACCCACTACCCTCACGCTACTACACCCACTACCCTCACGCTACTACACCCACTACCCTCACGCTACTACACCCACTACCCTCACGCTACTACACCCACTACCCTCACGCTACTATACCCACTACCCTCACGCTACTACACCCACTACCCTCACGCTACCACACCCGCTATCCTCAGGCTACTACACCCATTACCCTCACGCTACTACACCCACTATCCTCACGCTACTACACCCACTACCCTCACGCTACTACACCCACTACCCTCACGCTACTACACCCACTATCCTCACGCTACTACACCCACTACCCTCACGCTACTACACCCACTATCCTCACGCTACTACACCCACTACCCTCACGCTACTACACCCACTACCCTCACACTACTACACCCACTACCCTCACACTACTACACCCACTACCCTCACACTACTACACCCACTACCCTCACGCTACTACACCCACTACCCTCACGCTACTACACCCACTACCCTCACACTACTACACCCACTACCCTCACACTACTACACCCACTACCCTCACACTACTACACCCACTACCCTCACACTACTACACCCACTACCCTCACACTACTACACCCACTACCCGCATACTACTGCACTCACTACCCTCACACTACTACACCCACTACCCTCACACTACTAGACTCACTACCCTCACACTAATAATTCTAAACGCACTTCGTACTAAAAACACGCCTAAATATTACGCCAATACACTAGTCACTACCACCATCACCCCTCACACTAACACCACTACACTAAACTCCACTACCATCACCCCTCACATTAACACCACTTCACTAGTCATCACCACCATCACCCCTCACACTAACACCACTCCACTAGTCACCACCACCACACCTCACACTAACACCACTACACTAGTCACCACCACCATCACACATTCAAACTAACACCACTACACTAGTTACCACCAACATCACCCCTCACACTAACACCACTACACTAGTCACCACCACCATCACACCTCACACTAACACCACTACACTAGACACCACTACCATCACCCCTCACACTAACACCACTCCACTAGTCACCACCACCATCACCCCTCACACTAACACCACTACACTAGTCACCACCACCATCACCCTCACACCAACACCACTACACTAGTCACCACCACCATCACACCTCACACTAACACCACTGCACTAGACACCACCACCATCACCCTCACACCAACACCACTACACTAGTCACCACCACCATCACACCTCACACTAACACCACTACACTAGACACCACCACCATCACACCTCACACTAACACCACTCCAATGGTCACCACCACCATCACACCTCACACTAACACCACTACACTAGACACCACTACCATCATCCCTCACACTAACACCACTCCACTAGTCACCACTACCATCACCCCTCACACTAACACTACTCCACTAGTCACTACCACCATCACCCCTCACACTAACACCACTTCACTAGTCACCACTACCATCACTCATCACACTAACACCACTCCACTAATCACCACCACAATCACCTTCTCACTAACACCACTCCACTAGTCACCACCATCACACCTCACACTAACACCACTACACTACACCCACTTCCCACATCCTGAGACATAAATCAGTGTTGTAAACATGGACACCTGACCACAGCGCTGCCACACCCTCAACAAGGTACACACACGCTTACAGAATACACAAGTATCCCTCACCATGTGATAGTGAAATACTGTACTCGAAGGTACTCTTGGTACTCTCTCCTCCGTCAGTCACCACAACACCACCACCCCACCACCACCCATCCACCCCCACCCCCCACAACCCCCCACAACCCCCCACCACAACCACCCCACCACCACCCATCCACTCCCACCCCCCACAACCCCCCACCACCACCACCCCACCACCACCCATCCACCCCCACCCCCCACAACCCCCCATCACCACCACCCCACCACCACCCATCCACCCCCCCACCCTCACAACCCCCACCACCACCACAACCCCACCACCACACCCACCACCCCACCACGACACCCACCACCCCACCACCACACCCACCACCCCACCACGACACCCACCACCCCACCACCAAACCCACCACCCCACCACCACACCCACCACCCCACCACCACACCCACCACCCCATCCACCCTCCTTACCTTTCTTCGTCTCTCCTTTTCTTAATTTTTTAAATCTGATTTTCCTAAATCTTCCCTCCCTGTTCTCCCTATTCCTCTTCCTCGGCCCTCCCTCTGTCTCCCCCGCCCTTTTTATGTCCCCCGCCCTCTTTATGTCCCCCGCCCTCTCTCTCTATCTCCTCTGCCCTCTCACTATCTCCCCCACCCTCCCACTATCTCCCCCAGCCTCCCACTATCTCCCCCACCCTCCCTCTATCTCCCCTCCCTTCTTCCTCTTTTTTTCCTCTCTCCTCCCTCAGTCTTTCCCACCCTCCCTTTTCCTATCTCCACTTTTCCGTTTTTTTCCCCTACCCTTCCTCTTCCTCTCCTACCCTTCCTCTTCCTCTCCTACCCTTCCTCTTCCTCCCCTACCGTCCCTCTTCCTCTTCCTCTCAACATACTATTATTTATGCACAATGTGTTATAAATATCTTCATTATACAGTTATATCTCCAGTTAACGAATGTTAGAGTTATTTCCAGCAACAGCAGCAGCAGCACGTGAACCTACCAGTGTTGTGGCAACACTGGCAGTTATACACTCTTGTGGTAACACTGGCAGTTATACACTCTTTTGGCAACACTGGCAGTTATACGCTCTTGTGGCAACACTGACAGTTATACACTGTTATGAAAACACTGTTAGTTATACACTCTTGTGGCAACACTGACAGTTATACACTCTTATGGAAACACTGTTAGTTATACACTCTCTTTGACACCCAACATTAACTGTGCAAGTCTTCCCCCAATTGACAAACTTCAAACATATGAAGAGGATATACTGGTGACAGTGTGAGAACTCTCGTGTTGCTATATTCACCCTCCCCTGGCTTCTCTTGTGTGTTATATATATATATATATATATATATATATATATATATATATATATATATATATATATATATATATATATACATATATATATATATATATATATATATATATATATATATATTATATTATGTGTATGTGTGCGCGTATATATAAGATGCACTAGCTGGCTGGTGTTGGTGTGTGGACACTGGTGTTAGTAAGGTACACAGGTAGGCTCGGTATAATGAGTGTTTACAAATTTACATATTAACTCGGCCTTTAGGAAAAACTCAGACAGCAGTGCCAATTCCGCGGGATATTACTTCAATTTGGTAACAGCGCGTGTCGATGTTGTGTTAGTTGCTGAGTGCCAAAGGCATTTGTCGATGGACACTTGGCCTGTTTATGTGTTTGTGCGTATGCGTTGACACATGTACGGACCGAGTTGTTTGCTGGGGTCTAGTCACTGCTCCTGACCCCGCCCGCACTTTTCTTTGATTTGATTGATATTTACAAGATTCCGCCTTCCCGGACAGTCATACCTTGTCTTGAAGCTGTGGAGGCACTTCCACACTTCCACCGTCTCCCAGAGTATATCGTTGCCCTTCTCTCCCAGTATGAGACATAAGAAATACTTTGTAACATCACTGTGGCTCATCTGTATTCAGTTTCACCCTGTGGCTTCCTGTCCTTGCTCCTCCAGGGGTCGACACCTTCACTTCTCCTGCACCCACACTCTTCTTATTATTCTTTCTTCGTGTGTTCTCTGTCACTATCTTCCTCTCTTTCCTCGCTTCACTTCTCTTCATCATACCATGCATCTAACTGCTTGGTAACCTGACATCACTGTCTCACCGTGTCTCACTCAACTAGTTACTGAAGTCATACTTCTGAAAGAATTCTCACTGGATTTGCTTAACTGCGTTTAAGGGTGTTTAATTCCAGCTCTTGGGCCCTCTATTTATCTTTCGTCTGGCACTGATTTGTCTACTGCTCGTGAAGACTGGTATTCCAAACGGGGGTAGGATGAAATTAGTTCCGTAGTATCCAACACCACAAAAATGATCGCATCAGGAGATATTCCCAGTGTTACTGGGTACTGATGTTTGTAGCATTGATGGCTCAGTGAACATATATGTATATACATACGTATATATATATATATATATATATATATATATATATATATATATATATATATATATATATATATATATATGTGTATATATATATATAATATATATATATATATATATATATATATATATATATATATATATATATATGTATATATATTATATATGATAAAGCTCACTGTGTGATCGAAACGTTGTCAATAAAGGATCACATTATACTGCTTATGTGTTTATCTTTTACTAGTAATTCCCTCGTCAGGGTCATTTATGTATATTATAAACAACAACGGGCCCTAAATTGATCCCTGTGGAACCCCACTTGTCACAGATCCCCACCCAGATTTAACCCCATTTATGCGCACTCTCTGCTTTCTGTTCGTGAGCCATGACTCGATCCATGACAGCACTTTTCCCCCAGTGCCATGAGCTGTCACTTTCTTTAACAGTCTCTGGTGCGGAACTCTGTCAAGTCTTACTAAAATCCAAATGAACAATATCGAATTCTTTATCATGATCAGCAACCTCAAAAATTTTACTGAAGAAAGTTAGTAAATTAGTTAGGCAGGAGCGGCCCCTCGTGAATCCATGCTGAGTATCATTAATCAAATTATGCTTATCAAAATGGTTTCTTATATCAGCTATAATTGACTAGTAATTTGCCTTCAATTGAGGCCAGGCTTATAGGCCGGTAATTTGACGGTAACGACTTGTCCCCTGCTTTAAAAATTAGCCATCTTCCACATATCAGACACTACACCTGTTTGAAGAGATATATTAAAAATATTAGTCAGTGGTTTACAAAGTTCCATTTTACTCTCCTTAAGAACCCTTGAAAAAAGCTCCTCAGGGCCCGGGGATTTATTTTGCTTCAATCGGTTTGCTTTTTGATGACCATATCGCTAGTGACTGTGATGTTACATCATTTATCTTCTTCAGGCCCACTATAAAAATTAATTATTGGGATATTGTTAGTGTCCTCTTGTGTGAAAACTGAGAGAAAATAATTATTAAAAATCGATCACATTTCATTCTCATTTTCAATAAGATGCCCAGAGTTATTTTTAAGGGGACCTGTTTTTTCTTTAACTTTTGTCTATAAACCTGGAAAACAAACCTTTCGGGTTAGTTTTCGAATCCCTAGCAACTTAAGATGACCCTCACCTCTTTTCATGTACCTATAGATTCCTTTCTTCTGCCCTAAAAGATATTTGAGCCTATTATTCACCCATTTCGGGTCATTTCTATTCGATATTATTTCTTTATATGAAATAAACATTCTTTGGGCAGCATGTATAGTGTTTAGAAAGCTGTCATACTGATAGCTCTTCGTTACCCCAGTCCACAGATAATAAATGTTCTCTAAGCCCATTGTAATTTGCTAAGCGAAAATCTGGTACCGATATTGAGTTATCCCTATTATCATCCTTCCATTCAATGTTAAAATTAATTGATTTGAGGTCAGTTACCGTGCCGTGAACATTAAAATGCCGTATAGGTAAAACTTGCGATTTTGGCTTAGATAGCAACGCTCTTCATAAGGCAAGTGAAAATTTGTTGTACGCAATATTTTTGCAAAAATCATTCTGAACCTAACGAAAAAGAAATATATTTCATTGTGTTTGTTTATTATTAAATTATTGTAAACTTATCTAAAATATATTTAGTTGGATTAGGCTAAATTAAATTGCGCTTGTTATAATAAGGTTAGGTAAGTTTTCTAAGATTCTTTTGGTACAAAATTATTAATTTTTAAATTAATATAAATGAATAAAATATGTCTTTAAACATATAAGAGAAATTTTTAGAAAGGACTTAATTTTAAATGAGTTCTAGCTAATTGACCAATTTTACCTAATCGGCACGACACACACACACACACACACACACACACACACACACACACACACACACACACACACACACACACACACACACACACACACACACATATATATATATATATATATATATATATATGCAAAACAGTCGAGCTAAAGATTTACACACACACACACACACACACACACACACACACACACACACACATATATGTATATATATATATATATATATATATATATATATATATATATATATATATATATATATATATGTGTGTGTGTGTGTGTGTGTGTGTGTGTGTGTGTGTGTGTGTTTGTGTGTGTGTGTGTTTGCAAAAAGAACACAGTAAACAGGTGATATCAGAATATGCAAAACAACCACTGTGAAATAATAGTGAAATTCCAAGCGCTTTCGTGACTTCTCACATTATCAAGGAACTATGAAAACGAAACATCAAAGGAAGGCAATATAACTGAATATAATTGAATCATGTTTCATAAAATATAAGGAATATAATTGAATATAAGGAATACAATTAAATCACTGTGAATACTTCCTTAAATCTCATGTTGAACTCCTCACATACTTCTTGGTCGTTTCTTGTGAGCTCCCACCTTTTTTCTTCAGCCTGATTACCCTGTCCTTGACTATTCTCTTCCTCCTGATGTGGCCATACAACAGCTTCAGGTCAGACTTGACTTTTGATGTTATGTCGTCTTCGTACTGTCGCTGGGCCTCCCTCCTTATTTGTGTATACTCGTTTCTGGCTCTTCGACTAATCTCTTTATTTTTCTTGGTCCTGTGTCTTCTGTACTTTTTCCATTCTCTGGTGCACTTAGTTTTTGCCTCCCTACACCTTCGGGTAAACCAAGGACTTGTTCTGGTCTTCACGTTATTTATGTTGCCCTTGAGAACAAACCTTTCCTCTGCCTCCATGCATTTTGTTGTTACGTAATCCATCATTTCGTTTACTGACTTATCGACCAATCCTCTTTCAAACTGAACCTCCTGCAGGAAGTTCCTCATACCTTGTATTCCCCCCTTTTGTAATTTGGCTTTTCCCATCCTACTCCTGTTACCCTCTCCACTTGTAACTCTACTATGTATTCAAAGCTCAGAACCACGTGATCACTGTCTCCGTGGGGCCTTTCATATGTGATGTTCTCAATGTCCGAGCTACTCAGGGTGAACATTAGGTCCAGTCTTGCTGGTTCATCCTCCCCTTTCTCTCTGGTAGTGCCTGTAACATGTTGATGCATGAGGTTTTCCAGTACCACATCCATCATCTTGGCTTTCCATGTTTCGGGACCCCCATGTAGCTCCACGTTTTCCCAGTCAATCTCCTTATGATTGAAATCGCCCATAACTAGTAATTTTGTTCTACCCGTGGGAGCTCTTCTTGCTAACTCAGCTAGTGTGTCCACCATTGCTCTGTTGCTGTCTTCATAGTCTTCTATTGGCCTCCTGAAGTTCTGTGGTGTTTTATACATCACTGCAATGACTACCTTATGTCCTCCAGACTGAATTGTACCTACTGTGTAGTCCCTTTCGCCAATTTCGTCCATTCCTTCCATCTCCTCAAATCCCCATGGGTTTTTATTGAGAAGTGCAACTCCCCCTCCCCCACTGCGCCCTCTATCTTTCCTCAGGATCTGATATCCGGGTGGGAAGATTGCGTTTGTTATCATCCTAATGAGTTTCGTTTCTGAGACTGCTATGATGTCTGGGGACGTCTCCTTGATTCTTTCATGCCACTTCTCACATTTATTTGTTATTCCATCCGCATTCGTATATGAAACCTTCAACTTCTTTTCTAAAACTGTGGTCTGGGGAGAACGTTGAGGTTGGGGGAACGGGAGACCTGGTGAAGAACTATGGGAGGTTTTTGTGGGGGTGGAGTTTGTGATGAGGGCGGTGGGGGCAAAGGGTACAGTGTGTGCATTTTGGGTTAGATTGTTTGGGTGCATTGGGGTTGTCGTGATTGAGGTCCTACTGTGGGTGGTTCTGAGGGAGGTCCTATTTGCTCTTCCTCCTAAGTCTGGGTTCTCCTGCTCATCTCTGTCTTTGCTTTTTGTTCCTCCTTGCGTCTTTGTACCCAAGAACTTCTGTCACAGTCGAGGTACACTCTTTGGTACTTTGGTATTTCCTTTAGCCATGCTCTCTCCTGCAGGATCCTGTTTCGAGCTGATTCTGCCTTGAAAATCACTTTGACTGGCCATTTTTTTCCTCTTGCAAACCACCCTATTCTCAGAAAATTTGTCAACTGGGTCGTGTCATCCTCTCCTGTTGCTTTCATGATACTTTCAATCGCTCTTTTCTCCTCTTGTCTTCTTGTTTCATAAGTTTCCCATCCAACTTCCTGGAATCCGTAAACAAAAACTGACCTCTCCCTTTCGTACTCTCACTGCATTTCCCTTTGCATACCCTGAGACGATTTAGTTGCTTCCATTGTAGTGTTCCTTCCTTCAATCTCTTCTCTAGCTGATGACCCTGTGCTTAGTGGTCTGTCATTTTTCCTTCTCAGCTTTTCCTGGGCACTGCTGTGGTCTGTTAGGGCTTCTGCATATAGCTTAGCTCTTTCATTTTCTTTAGTCTCCCCATTTGTTCCTGGTGTGCTCCTCGCCTTTTCCCAGACTCCACAGTGATCTGATAGGACCTCTGCATATAGTATAGCTTCTTTGTTTCTTTCAGTCCCCTCGTCTGTGACTGATGTAGAAGCTCCTGATGTCATGCCAGTACTGCTCTTCGGTTCTTTAGACTGTTTCAATTTTTTTAGTTTCTCTTCTAGCTCTGTGTCTTAGCTTCTGCTGTTATGGCTTGTAGCTCCTATTTCCTGCTCTCTGCAGCTATCCTCTCCATCACCACAGAAAGAAAAACTTATGTTTTCATGTGGTCGTTTGTGATGTGTGTTCGTGAGTGTGTGTGTGTGTGTGTGTGTGTGGGTTTAGGTGTGTGTGTAGATGTGTGTGTAGGTGTGTGTGTAGATGTGTGTGTAGGTGTATGTAGGCACGTGTGTGTGTGTGTGTGTGTGCATATGTGTGTATGTGCATATGTGTGTGTGTGTGTGTGTGTGTGTGTGTGTGTGTTTGTGTGTGTGTGTTTGTGTGTGTGTGTGTGCATATGTGTGTGCATGAGTATACCTGGAGAGGGTTTCGGGGGTCAACGCCCCCGTGGCTTGGTCTGAGATCGGGCCTCATGGTGGATCTTGGTCTGATCAACCAGGCTGTTACTGGTGCTGATGTACGAACCACAGCCCGGCTGGTCAGGTACTGACTTTAGGTGCCTGTCCAGTGCCTTCTTGAAGACAGCCAGGGGTCTACTGGTAATCCTCTATATGTATGCTGGGAGGCAGTTGAACAGTTTTTGGCCCCTGACACTTATTGTGTTGTCACTCAGTGTACTCGTGGCATCCCTGCTTTGCATTGGGGGAATGTTGCATCTCCTGCCGAGTCTTTTGCTTTCATAGAGAGTGATTTTCGTGTGCAAGTTTGCTACTAATCCCTCTAGGATTTTCCAAGTGTATATTATCATTTATCTCTCTCGCCTTCATTCCAGGGAATACAGAAGGGACTTCAACCGTTCCCAGTAATTTAGGTGCCTTATCGTACTTATGTGTGCCGTGAAAGTTCTTTATATAATCTCCACGTCAGCAGCTTCGCCTGACTTGAAGGGGGCAGTTTAGTGTACATTAGTATTCCAGCCTAAAGAGAACAAGCGATTTGAAGAGAATCATCATGGGCTTGGCGTCGTTAGTTTTGAAGGTTCTCATTATCCATCCTATAATTTTCCTAGCAGAAGCGGTAGATACATTGTTGTGGTCTTTGAAGGCAAGATCCTCTGACATTATCACCCCCAGGGCCTTCACATTACTTGTTCGCTCTATTGTATGGTAAGAATTTGTTGTATACCCTGATACAGCTTTAATTTCCTCAAGTTTTCCATATCTGAGTAGTTGAAATTTCTCTTCATTGAACTTCATATTGTTTTAAGTGGCCCATTTGAAGATTTGGTTGATGTCCACTTGGAGTCTTGCGGTGTCTTTGATGGAGGTCACTGTCATGGTAATTTGGGTGTCATCTGCAAAGAAAGACACAGAACCATGGCTTACATCTCTGTCTATGTCAGATATGAGGATGAGGAATAGGATGGGAGCGAGTACTGTGCCTTGTGGAACAGAGCTTTTCACCGTAGCTTCCTCGGACTTTACTCTGTTTACTATTACTCTTTGTGTTCTATTTGTCAGGAAATTATACATCCATCTACCAACTTTTCCTGTTATTATTTTATCACACATTTTGTGCGCTATTACACCATGGTTACACTTGTCGAAGGCTTTTGCAAAATCTGTGTATACTACATCTGCATTTTGTTTATCCTCTGTAGCATCCAGGACCTTATTATAGTGGTTCAGTAGCTGGGACAGGCAGGAGCAACCTGCTCTAAACCTGTCGCCCTGGATTATGTAACTGATGGGTAACTAGGTGGTTGGAGATCTTGCTTCTTAGAACCCTTTCAAAGATTTTTATGATATGGGATGTCAGTGCTATCGGTCTCTAGTTCTTTGTAATTGCTTCACTGCCACCTTAGTAGCGTGGGGCTGTGATTGTTGTTTTTAGTGAGTGTGGGATGACCCCTATGTCCATGTTTCCTCTCCATAGAATGCTGAAGGCACGTGACAGGGGGTTCTTGCAGTTCTTGATGAACACGAAGTTCTATGAGTCTGGGCCTGGGGCAGAGTGCATGGGCATGTTATTTATTGCCTTTTCAAAGTCTTGTGGTGTTAGGATAATATCAGAGATTTTTGAGATGACCCACTTTTCCAAATTTTGGGTCTCGTTCATAAAGAATTCATTTGAATTGTCGACCCTTAGTCTAGGTAACGGCTCACTGAATACTGAGTCGTACTGGGACTTTAGTATCTCACTCAGTAGATGTGTGTTCCATCATATTTCTGAATTCATGTAGTGAATCAGTGTCCTCGCTGGCCAGGTATACCCAGTAATAGCAACGAGAAAGGTTGGCGTGTGTAATGCCAGGGGCGTATAGGCGTGTGTAGTGCCAGGGGTGTGCGAGTGTGTAGTGACAAGGGCGTGCGGGCGTGTGTAGTGCCAGGGCCCTGTGTAGTGTCAGGGGCGTGCAGGCATGTGTAATGCCAGAGGCGTGCAGGGGCGTGTAGTCCTAAGGGCGTGTGTAGGGCCAGATGCCTGCCGGGGTGTAGTGCCAGGGGCTTGCACACATGTGTAGTGCCAGGGACGTGCAGGCATGTGTAGTGCCAGGGGCGTGCGGGCGTGTGTAGGGCCAGCCTGGGTGCCAGCACAAATGGCGTTTGCATTACAAATGGACTAATACATTCATCAGGTTCCGCAGTTAACAATCACTAACGCCATCATTCCCCCACAATTTGGCTCTGGCGACAATACCCTCTGGCAGATTTGCATCCATCTAATTCGGGGACAACCCTAAGGGTCAGAATCCGCAATGCTTGCAGGGAGAATGTGAGTTAGCACCGTGTTGCCCCGAGCCATCCCCACTCCGCCAGGGGTATAATAGGGCGTGGAACACAAAGCACAGTAACAGATCAAAGAATCAATTACCACTGTACATAGAAACATTGACGAGTGTGGTGGCAGACAATGTGATAGTAGTGTGGTGGCAGACAATGTGATAGTAGTGTGGTGGCAGACAGTGTGATAGTAGTGTGGTGGCAGACAATGTGATAGTAGTGTGGTGGCAATGTGATAGTAGTGTGGTGGCAGACAATGTGATAGTAGTGTGGTGGCAGACAATGTGATAGTAGTGTGGTGGCAGACAGTGATAGTAGTGTGGTGGCAGCCAGTGTGATAGTAGTGTGGTGGCAGACAGTGTGATAGTAGTGTGGTGGCAGACAATGTGATAGTAGTGTGGTGGCAGACAGTGTGATAGTAGTGTGGTGGCAGACAGTGTGATAGTGTGGTGGTAGACAATGTGATAGTAGTGTGGTGGCAGACAATGTGATAGTAGTGTGGTGGCAGACAGTGTGATAGTAGTGTGGTGGCAGACAGAGTGTCGTGTCAGACAGTGTGATAGTAGTGTGGTGGCAGACAGTGTGATAGTAGTGTGGTGGCAGAGTGTCGTGGCAGACAGTGTGATAGTGTGGTGGCAGACACTGTGATTGTGGTATTGTGGCAGAGTGTGAAAGTGTTGTGACACACAGTGTGATAGTGTTGTGGCACACAGTGTGATAGTGTGGTGGTAGACAGAGTGCGATAGTAGTGTAGTGGTAGTATGACAGTAGTGTGGTGACAGTGTGACAGTAGTGTTATGGCAGGCTTTGTGATATTAGTGTGGTGGCAGACATACTGTGCTGGTAATGCACTGACACAGTGTGACAGATATGTGGTGGCAGACAGAGTGTGATAGCATTGTGATGGCAGACACTATGACAGCAGTGTAGTGGCAGACACAGAGTGACAGTAGTGTGGTGGCAGACACTGTGTGACAGTAATGTGGTGGCAGGCACAGTGTGACAGCAGTGTAGTGGCAAACACAGTGTGACGGCAGTGTGGTGGCAGACACAGTGTGACAGCAGTGTAGTGGCAGACACAGTGTGACAGCAGTGTAGTGGCAGACACAGTGTGACAGTAATGTGGTGGCAGGCACAGTGTGACAGCAGTGTAGTGACAAATACAGTGTGACGGCAGCGTAGTGGCAGACACAGTGTGACAGCAGTGTAGTGGCAGACACAGTGTGACAGCAGTGTAGTGGCAGACACAGTGTGACAGTAATGTGGTGGCAGGCACAGTGTGACAGCAGTGTAGTGGCAAACACAGTGTGATGGCAGTGTAGACAAACACTGTGACAGTAGTGTGGCAGCACACATAGCGTGACCTTAGTGTGGTGGCAAACACAGTGTGACAGTAGTGTGGTGGCAGGCGGAGTGTAACAGCAGTGTGGTGACAGACACTGTAACAGTAGTGTGGCAGCAAACACAGTGTGGCAATAGTGTGGCTGCAGACACAGTGTGAAAGTAGTGTGGCAGCAGACAGACTGTGACAGTAGTGTGGTGGCAGACAGAGTGTGAAAGCAGAGTGGTGACATACACAGTATAACAGCAGTGTGGTGGCAGTGTGTCATAGCACGGTGGCGACTTACATTATGACAGTAGTGTGGCAGTAGACAGTGTAGGCACAGACACAGTGTAACAGTAGTGTGGTGGCAGACAGTGTGACAGCAATGTGGTGGAAGACACAGTGTGTCAGTAGTGTGGTGGCAAATAGAGTGTGACAGCAGTGTGGTGTAAGACACAGTGTGTCAGTAATGTGGTGGCAAACACAGTATGATAGCAGTGTGATGGCAGACACAGTGTGACAGTAGTGTGGTGGCAAATAGAGTGTGACAGCAGTGTGGTGGAAGACACAGTTTGTCAGTAATGTGGTGGCAAACACAGTATGATAGCAGGGTGATGGCAGACACAGTGTGACAGTACTATGTTGGCGGCAGACATAGTATGACAGCAATGTGGTAGTAGACACAGTGCAACAGTAGTGTGGTGGTGGCAGACATAATGTGACAGTAGTGTGGCAGCAGACACAGCATGACAGTAGTGTGGTGGCAGACACAGTGTGACAGTAGTGTGGTGGCAGACACAGTGTGACAGTAGTGTGGTGGCAAACACAGTGTGACAGCAGTGTGGTGGGAGACACAGTGTGACAGCAGTGTGGTAGCAGACACAGTATGACAGCAGTGTGGTGGCAGACACAGTGTGACAGCAGTGTGGTAGCAGACACAGTGTGGCAGTAGTGTGGTGGCAGACACAGTGTGACAGCAGTGTGGTGGGAGACACAGTGTGACACAGCAGTGTGGCAGCGAACACAGTGTGGTGGCGGACACAGTGTGGTGGCAGACTCAGGTGTGACAGTAGTGTGGAAAAAGACAAAGTGTGACAGTAGTGTGGTGGCAGACACAGTGTGACAGCAGTGTGGTAGCAGACACAGTGTGACAGCAGTGGGGTGGCAGACACAGTGTGACAGCAGTGTGGTGGGGCAGACACATTGTGATAGCAGTGTGGTAGCAGACATACTGTGACAGTAGTGTGGTGGCAGACACAATGTGACAGTAGTGTGGTGGCAGACACAGTGTGACAGTAGTGTGGTGGCAGACACAGTGTGACAGTAGTGTGGTGGCAGACACAGAGTGACAACAGTGTGGAAGTAGACACAGTGTGACAGCAGTGTGGTGGCAGACAAAGTGTGGTGGCAGACACAGTGTGACAGTAGTGAGGTGGCAGACTCAGTGTGACAGCAGTGTGGTAGCAGACAGTGTGGCAGCAGTGTGGTAGCAGACACAGTGTGACAGTAATGTGGTGGCAGACACAGTGTGACAGCAGTGTGGTAGCAGACACAGTGTGACAGCAGTGTGGTAGCAGACACGGTGTGACAGCAGTGTGGTGGAAGACACAGTGTGACCCTAATGTGGTAGCAGACAGTGTGATAGTAGTATGGTGGCAGGCAGAGTGTGACATCAGTGTGGTGACAAACACTGTGACAGTAGTGTGGCAACAGACACAGTGTGGCACTAGTGTGGCAGCAGACACAGTGTAAAAGTAGTGTGGCAGCAGACACAGTGTTACCGTAGTGTGATGGCACAGTGTGACAGCAGTGTGGTGGCAGACCGAGTGTGATAGCAGTGTGCTGACAAACACTGTGACAGTGGTGTGGCAGCAGACAGAGTGTGGCCTTCGTGTGGTGGCAGACACAGTGTGGCAGCAGTGTAGTGGCAGACACAGTGTGACAGCTGTATGGTGGCAGACATAGTATGACAGTAGTGTTGTGGCAGACTCAGGATGACAGCAGTGTGATGGCAGAGACAGTGTGACAGTAGTGTGGTGGCAGACGCTGTGGCGGTAGTGTGGTGGCAGACACAGTGTGACAGCAGTGTGGTGGTAGACCGAGTGTGATAGCAGTGTGGTGACAAACACTGTGACAGCAATGTGGTACCAGACACAGGGTGACGACAGCAGTGTGGTGGAAGACACAGTGTGATTGTAGTGTGGCAGCAGACAGAGTGTGACCTTAATGTGGTAGCAGACAGTGTGACAGTAGTATGGTGGCAGGCAGAGTGTGACATCAGTGTGGTGACAAACACTGTGACAGTAGTGTGGCAGTAGACACAGTGTGGCCTTCGTGTGGTAGCAGGCACAGTGTGACAGCAGTATGGTGGCAGACACAGTGTGTTGGCAGACATAGTGTGAGGGTATAAATTAGAAGTAGCATGACACAAGACTGGCTTCTAGCTCACACTGCTCTTAACGTCTTACTGCAACATCTAAGCTGCTTTATACTTAACGTTCTTGTGTTGTTCACGATGTTGGTCACTGAAAAGTTTTAATTAAATTTTCTCTTTATATATCTCAATTTACATTTTTTTTTATTGAAACAAATGGATATTTGCTTCGATTTGACTTGTGAATTCGTTCCTAACTCCCTTCATCTCTTCAACACTAATATTTAAGTGCGTTATCAAGCTGTGTCGCACTCTGCACTATTCCAATCGCGTACGTTAAAGCACAAGGGACTGACTGGGATTATGGAATAAGGGAATAACTTCCTCAGATCGCTCAGCGACCGAATTATATGTAATGTATAACTGTATATTGTTTGTTTTTTAATTCAAGGCATTAAGAATATTGTATATATTTTTTTCTGTTTTTCGGTGTTTTTTCATCAAAGTTTAAAAGTACTTTAAACTGTATAATGTAAATGTGTCAGTTAATTCCTTTTAATAATGGAGAGAAGTTGCTCAAGTTCTAAACAGTAGTTATAGATTTTGAACTTATAGTTATTACAATAAAGTACGTTTATTTCTGTTTTAAGTTTTTAATGCTTTAAACTAACATTTATATATAAGATAGATAGATATGTCGTGCTGAATAGGTAAAATTGGTTAATTAGCAAGAACTCATTTAAAATTAAGTCCTTTCTAAAATTTTATCTTATACGTTTAAAGATACGTATATATGTTTTTTTATTTATTTAATGTAAAAATTAATAATTTTGTACTAAAAGCACCTTAGAAAACTTACCTAACCTTATTATAACAAGTGCAATTTAATTTAGCCTAATCCAACTAAATATATTTTAGATAAATTTACAATAATTTAATAATATACAAACACAATGAAATATATTTTTTTTCGTTAGGTTCAGAATGATTTTTGCGAAATTATTGCATACACAAATTTTCGCTTGCCTTGTTCGGCAAGAAGAGCGTTACTATTAAAGCAAGAATCGCAAGTTTTTCCTATTCGGCACAACATATGTATATTCTTCCTTCATCAAATCCCTATACATAGTATTTAGAAAAGCACAAGAGTTTCAATCCGAGAATCAGAGCTCAAGTTGATACATATCATCTGAGGAGCTGAGTGTCTGGATGGCAGAAACAGTTACCACAGACTAGATAATCCAGTCATGTTAACAACTCCTGCCCGACAAGCCAGAACACCCAGTGGTCACACTAGCCACTAGGACTGCACCCCACAACTTCCTGACTCTAGTGACAGCAAAGGTAACTACACAATTTTCTGGTTGTCTTGTTCACCCAGCGTCCACCAGCGGCACTGTCCATCACTGGTAGATACTAGTGGCACTGTCCACCACTGGTAGATACTAGTGGCACTGTCCACTGGTAGATACTAGTAGCATCATCCACCACTGGCAGATACTAGTAGCATCGTCCACCACTGGTAGATACTAGCAGCATCGTCCACCACTGGTAGATACTAGTAGCATCGTCCACCACTGGTAGATATTAGTAGCATCGTCCACCACTGGTAGATACTAGTAGCATCGTCCACCACTGATAGATATTAGTAGCATCGTCCACCACTGGTAGATACTAGTAGCATCGTCCACCACTGGTAGATATTAGTAGCATCGTCCACCACTGGTAGATACT
Source organism: Cherax quadricarinatus (assembly GCF_038502225.1). NCBI lineage: Eukaryota > Metazoa > Arthropoda > Malacostraca > Decapoda > Parastacidae > Cherax > Cherax quadricarinatus. The sequence goes on along the minus strand of NC_091323.1, from coordinate 16,178,749 downwards.
AGTAGCATTGTCCACCACTGGTAGATATTAGTAGCATCGTCCACCACTGGTAGATACTAGTAGCATCGTCCACCACTGGTAGATACTAGTAGCTTTGTCCACCACTGGCGGAGGAAGGGTCTTGGGAGGTACAATTAGGAACTCTAACACAATTTGCATGTATCTTACCCCAGGGTTGCCAGCTACCCATCTAGACCTGCTTCCTCAGAGACCAACTAAAACACTCCATGCCCAGTATTTTCCCCACATCACACACACACACACACACACACACACACACACACACACACACACACACACACAGGGATACTTCTTCAGGCATGGAGTTGTCAGGAAGTGGACCAATCTGAAGAGTGCAGTGGAGGCAGGATCCATACATAGCTTTAACAAGAGATACGACAAAGCTCATGGGAAAGGGAGAGAGTGGGCCTAGTAGCGACCAGCGAAGAGGCGGGGCCAGGAGCTATGAATCGACCCTGTAACCACAAATAGGCGAGTACTCACACACACACACACACACACACACACACACACACACACCAAGATCAAAGATGAACTATCACTAGTGGTGGTCAATATTAGTGTTTACAAACTGATGTAGTCTTGGACAATATGGTGGCGGTGTACGTATGGCGACATCTGTAGTCTCCCCACAACCACTGTCTCTAACAATCGTAACGAGTAATTTGCTCTATAACGGCCTTGTTTGGATTGTTAATAGGATGTTGAGATGACAATGGGGCGAGCCAATAGATCGGACAATAACACTGTTTGGTTTTGGTTATGTGCTCCCCGTTCCTGACGACGGTGTGTGTGTTTGTGTGCGTGTGTTTGTGTGTGTGTTTGTGTGTCTGCGTTTATATGTTTGTGTGCGTGTGTGCGTGTTTTTTGTGTGTATTTATGTGTGTGTGTGTGTCTGCGTTTGTATGTTTGTGTGCGTGTGCGTGTTTTTTTGTGTATGTGTGTGTGTGTGTGTGTATGTGTGTATATATATATGTGTGTGTGTGTGTGTGTGTGTGTGTGTGTGTGTGTGTGTGTGTGTGTGTGTGCGTGTGTGTGTATGTGTGTATGTGTGTGTGTGTGTATGTGTGTGTGTGTGTGTGTGTGTGCGTGTGTGTGTGTGTGTGTATGTGTGTATGTGTGTGTGTGTGTTTGTGTGTATGTGTGTGTGTGCGTGTGTGTGCGTGTGTGTGTGTGTGTGTGTGTGTGTGTGTGTGTGTGTGTGTGTGTGTGTGTTGTTCCCGTACGTACACTTGTGCTGGTGTAGACACTAGACTTGAGTGTACACCAGTACTGAGTGTACACCAGTACTGAGTGTACACCAGTACTGACTGTACATCAGTACTGAGTGTACACCAGTACTGAGTGTACACCAGTACTGAGTGTACACCAGTACTGACTGTACATCAGTACTGAGTGTACACCAGTACTGAGTGTACACCAGTACTGAGTGTACACCAGTACTGACTGTACATCAGTACTGAGTGTACACCAGTACTGAGTGTACACCAGTACTGAGTGTACACCAGTTCTGAGTGTACATCAGTACTGAGTGTACACCAGTACTGAGTGTACACCAGTACTGAGTGTACACCAGTACTGAGTATACATCAGTACTGAGTGTACACCAGTACTGAGTGTACATCAGTGCTGAGTGCACATCACTGAATGTACACCAGTACTGAGTGTACACCAGTACTGACCGTACACCAGTACAGAGTGTACGCCAGTGCTGAGTGTACACCAGTACTGACCGTACACCAGTACAGAGTGTACGCCAGTGCTGAGTGTACACCAGTACTGAGTGTACACCAATAGAGTGTACATCAGTACTGAGTGTACACCAGTGCTGAGTGTACATCAGTAATGAGTGTACACCAGTGCTTAGTGTACACCAGTACTGAATGTACATCAGTACTGACGTACACCAGTACTGAGTGTGCACCAGTACTGAGTGTACACCAGTACTGAGTGTACACCAATAGAGTGTACATCAGTACTGAGTGTACACCAGTTCTGAGTGAACATCAGTACTGAGCGTACACCAGTGCTTAGTGTACACCAGTACTGAATGTACATCAGTACTGACGTACACCAGTACTGAGTGTGCACCAGTACTGAGTGTACACCGGTACTGAGCGTACACCAGTAAAGAGTGCACACCAGTACTGAGTGTACAGTGCTGAGTGTACACCAGTACTGAGTGTAAACCACTAATGAGTGTACACCAGTGCTGAGTGTACACCAGTACTGATTATACCAGTGCTGAGTGTACACCAGTACTGAGTGTACAAGAGTACTGAGTGTACACCAGTACTGAGTGTAAACCACTAATGAGTGTACACCAGTGCTGAGTGTACACCAGTACTGAGTGTACATCAGTACTGAGTGTACACCAGTACTGAGTGTATACCAGTGCTGAGTGTACACCAGTACTGAGTGTACATCAGTACTGAGTGTACACCAGTACTGAGTGTATACCAGTGCTGAGTGTACACCAGTACTGAGTGTACATCAGTACTGAGTGTACACCAGTACTGAGTGTATACCAGTGCTGAGTGTACACCAGTACTGAGTGTACATCAGTACTGAGTGTACACCAGTACTGAGTGTATACCAGTGCTGAGTGTACACCAGTACTGAGTGTACATCAGTACTGAGTGTACATCAGTACTGAGTGTACACCAGTGCTGAGTGTACACCAGTACTGAGTGTACACCAGTACTGAGTGTACACCAGTGCTGAGTGTACATCAGTACTGAGTGTACATCAGTACTGAGTGTACACCAGTGCTGAGTGTACACCAGTACTGAGTGTACACCAGTACTGAGTGTACACCAGTACTGAGTGTACATCAGTACTGAGTGTACACCAGTACTGAGTGTATACCAGTGCTGAGTGTACACCAGTACTGAGTGTACACTGGTGTTTAATAAAAGAGTTCAGTCCCCCAAGGCTCACTTCTGTCGTCTTTTGTGTTTCCCATCGTCTAGACTCTAGACAGACCGAGATAAACACACTAACCACAGCTTCATGTCATCCTTTGTGAACGATATCAAAATGAAAGTCACTTCAGTAGAAGACTTGGAAAATGTTCCAGCAGATAACAAGGAAGTCTTCCAATGGGCAGTAGAAAATAACATGATGTTCAATAGCGACAAATTTCAACTGCTGAGATATAGAAAGAATGAAGAACTGAAAAGAAACACGGGATGTAAAGCAGATAAGGACCGTCTCATACAGTGAGAGGAGCATGTAAAAACCTGGGTTTATTAATTAGGATTTTCGCAAATCACTTGGCAATAATAGATTCAGATGACTATCATTTATAGACCATATTAAGGCAATTGTTGTGAAATCCAGAACAAAATGACGGGGGTAAATAATGAGAACTTTCAGAACAAGAGAATTAATGCTAATGGCGAGATATTTCAAATAATCACTTGTGCTCTCTTGTTTCTAATATTATTGTTCAGTGTTGATGGCACTGTTCAAGGCAGGAGGGATATCAGAACGGGAAAAACAGACGTTCGTTACCGAACCATACCCTGGCCGGGATTGAACCCGCGGTCAGAGAGTCTCAAAACTCCAGCCCGTCGCGTTAGCCACTAGACCAGCTAGCCACAATAAGATTCGTCCAACTAGGTATATTTCTACACCATAGGAAGGTTAGCACAGGCACCACTGTGACCACAAATGCAAGTTTTACAGACGAATCTCCAGCTAGCGTGGCCGTGACGAACTCTAGCTCAAGTCCCTTCACTGCCGTCAACCCCGGCCGGGGTATGGTTTGTTTGCAATCGTGTCATTACGATTTCGTGAGTCAGTTCGTTACCGTATAGAGCCATTAATGCTTTTAAATTATTAGGAACATTATTAGGAACACTTCACAGTACTTGGAATGCACTCTGAAACACAGAAGAGAGAGATACCTCATAATATATATGTTGAAAATACGTGAGGGCCTCGTCTCAAATCTACACACTACCATAACAATGTACTGGAGTGAGAGATATGGGAGGAAATCCAGGGGTGCCATGGGTACAATAAGAAAACATTGTGATAATATCCATGGTCCAAGACACTTAAACTTTCTTCCAGCAGCAGATATCATAGTCACTGCCGGAACAAGTATTAAATTTTTCAGGAGAAACTGGATCACTACCCTCTCCAGGCGCCAAGTAAACTAGCGCTCCCATAACGGTAACAGCATAGTTAAACTGGCAGTCTACAAGTATGTCTTCACCCAGGCCATGCTGCCAATATAGAAAAAAAATCTCGACCAAGATCACAAGTATATGACAGATATGTAGTGTTTGTGTGTGTGTGTGGGGGGGAGGTGTTTGTCTGTATTTCGTCTTGTATATGTATTCTGTATGTAAAGTATCTGTGGCTTCGTAAATTCGTTGTAATCAAAATCACTCAGAAATTTATCTCGTACAGTGTATAATATACACTAAGCGATGTCTCATCCGGTGTATAATATACTTTACATTAAGAGATGTATCCCTCTCCATATGCAATATACACTGAGAGATATTCTCCCATGTGTATAATATATACTTCGAGATGTATCTGTCTCAGCGTATAATATACATTCAGTGTATAATATACACCTGGAGATATTTCTCCCAGTGAATAATATACACTTACAGATGTTTCTGCCAGTGTATAATATACATCTACAGATGTTTCTGCCAGTGTATAATATTTCTATTATAGATGTTAAGATATTGTTAATGATAATGTAGAGTTTACATACAGCCTTAATGACCTTCATGCAGTAGATAGGCTTTAAACCTTACTCACTAGCCCTTCTCACACAGACACAAACAGCACAAACAAACGTCTCCGTTACGCGACAAAGACAAAGCAACAAACACAACAGTTACATTATAATTTTCTCACTGTCACAGCAACAAGAACAGGTAATGGGGTTTATTATTATTATTATTATTATTATTATTATTATTATTATTATTATTATTATTATTATTATTTTATGGCGCCTCATGAAAAATATAATAATTTTCAGCTAATGACATTATGCTTTGTTGTTGTTATTTGATTTCGTTGTTACTGTTGTTGTTTTGTTATAAGTTTACATTATAACGTCATCATAAACATGTCACACATCATCACAAACACATAACGTCATCACAAAACACACACACACACACACACGTCATCACAAACACACACACGTCATCACAAACATACATGTCACATGTCATCACTAACACACACACACATCATAACAAACTCTCATTCATGAAAAACACACACACACGTCATCACAAACACACACACACGTCATCACAAACACACACCCATCATCACAAACACACACACGTCATCACACACACACACCCATCATCACAAACACACACACGTCATCACAAACATACATGTCACATGTCATCACTAACACACACACACATCATAACAAACTCTCATTCATGAAAAACACACACACACGTCATCACAAACACACACACACGTCATCACAAACACACACCCATCATCACAAACACACACACACGTCATCACAAACACACACCCATCATCACAAACACACACACATCATCACAAACACACACACGTCATCACAAACAC
>NC_091323.1:16163133-16168133 GCF_038502225.1 Cherax quadricarinatus | reverse complement strand
ATAGTCATTTTTTAAGCTCTGGTAGCCATATTTAAGCTCTTTTAATAATTTTGAAGCTATGGTAGCCATTTTGAAGCTATGGTAGCCATTTTGAAGCTATGGTAGCCATTTTGAAGCTATGGTAGCCATTTTGAAGCTCTGGTAGCCATATTTAAGCTCTTTTAATAATTTTTAAGGTCTGGTAGCCATTTTGAAGCTCTCTGGACATTTTCTAGCTAATTTACATATTTTTACAAGTGTTAGCACCACACAGCTGCTGCACATTCTATTTTTTACCTATTTTGTAAATATTTATAAAAAAATTTTATCCTTATATTTAAAAATACGTTACAGTTTTTCAAACTAATTTACGAGTTTCTCATGTGCTGAGGGACTGACCACCTCAAATACCATTTCTCCAAGGTTGATGGACTGATTACATTATCTTCATTTCACTAATACACCTGCTGTCTTTATATCTGACTGAAGAAGCCTTCCATGTAGGCGAAACGTTCGAACAATAAAGATCCTCAACTGTTGCACCTGTGTCTTACTCATCAATCTGACATAAATTTGCAGACCGGAAACTAATTTGGTTATTTGTTAATAAGTGTTTGTTTTTTAAGTATTTTCTCCTCTTTTACGCTAGTGGTTTTATCCAATATTTTAACATAATTTGTCAGCGAAACACATCTATAGTTTAAAGTTCTTCCCTGTCTCATTTTTCTTTAAAAATATTGGCACAATGTGACCTATCTTTCTTCTGTTTGTCAGTTTATCCTCTTGTGGCTAAATCCTACAAAAAAATCTAAAGTGGGTAGCATATCTGTTCTGCAGATTGTGTAAGTAACCCAGAGTCAGTGTTTCTGCTTCTACCTGTCTTCGTTACTTTAATACTTCAGTATTCTCCACGTCCCACATCATCACTAACACCACACACGTCCCAGGTCATCACTAACACTCACACCACACACGTCATATGTCATCACTAACACTCACACCACACACGTCCCAGGTCATCACTAACACTCACACTACACACCACACGTCATCAATAACACACACCACACACGTCATCACTAACACACACACACACCACACGTCATCACTAACGCACACACCACACGTCATCATTAATACACACACCACACATCATCACTAACACACACACACCACACGCCATCACTAACACACTACACAGGCATTACTAACACACACACCACACGTCATCACTAACACACCACACACGTCATCACTAACACACACCACACGTCATCGCTAAAACACACACCACACGTCATCACTAACACACACCACACGTCATCAATAACACACACCACACATGTCATCACTAACACATACACCACACGTCATCACTAACACACCACACACGTCATCATTAATACACACACCACACGTCATCATTAACACACACCACACATCATCACTAACACACACACACACACCACACGCCATCACTAACACACTAAACAGGTATCACTAACACACACACCTCACGTCATCACTAACACACCACACACGTCATCACTAACACACACCACACGTCATCGCTAAAACACACACCACACGTCATCACTAACACACATCGGACGTCATCACTCACACACCACACACGTCATCACTAACACACACACCACACACGTCATCACTAACACCGCACACGTCGTCACTAACACATACACCACACACGTCATCACTAACACACACCACACACATCACTAACACACACACACACACGACACTGACGACACTGGGGACAGGAAGGTTAGGGAAGACATGATAACGACATGGAAAATACTGCGAGGAATTGACAAGGTGGACAGAGACGGGATGTTCCAGAGATGGGACACAGAAACAAGGGGTCACAATTGGAAGTTGAAGACTCAGATAAGTCAAAGAGATGGGAGGAAGTATTTCTTTAGTCATAGAGTTGTCAGGAAGTGGAATAGCCTAGCAAGTGAGGTAATGGAGGCAGGAACCATACATAGTTTCAAGACGAGGTATGATAAAGCTTATGGAGCAGGGAGAGGACCTAGTAGCGATCAGTGAAGAGGAAGAGGCGTGGCCAGGAGCTATGTCTCGACCTCTGGAACCACAAATAGGTGAGTACGTCACCACAAACATACTCACCACACACGTCATCACAAACAAACACACCACACACGTCATCACAAACACACACACCACACACGTCATCACAAACAAACACACCACACACGTCATCACAAACCCACACACCACACACGTCACCACAAACACACACACCACACACGTCATCACAAACAAACACACCACACACGTCATCACAAACAAACACACCACACACGTCATCACAAACAAACACACCACACACGTCATCACAAACAAACACACCACACACGTCATCACAAACAAACACACCACACACGTCATCACAAACCCACACACCACACACGTCACCACAAACACAAACACCACACACGTCATCACAAACAAACACACCACACACGTCATCACAAACAAACACACCACACACGTCATCACAAACAAACACACCACACACGTCATCACAAACAAACACCACACACGTCATTACAAACAAACACCACACACGTCATCACAAACACACACACCACACACGTCATCACAAACACACCACACACGTCATCACAAACACACCACACACGTCATCACAAACAAACACACCACACACGTCATCACAAACAAACACACCACACACGTCATCACAAACAAACACACCACACACGTCATCACAAACACCACACACGTCATCACAAACAAACACACCACACGTCATCACAAACAAACACCACACACGTCATCACAAACACCACACACGTCATCACAAACACACCACACACGTCATCACAAACACACCACACACGTCATCACAAACACACCACACACGTCATCACAAACACACCACACACGTCATCACAAACAAACACACCACACACGTCATCACAAACAAACACACCACACACGTCATCACAAACAAACACACCACACACGTCATCACAAACAAACACACCACACACGTCATCACAAACAAACACACACGTCATTACAAACAAACACCACACACGTCATCCCACAAACACACACACCACACGTCATCACGACACACCACGTCATCACACACACCGCACACGTCATCACACACACACGTCATCACAAACACACCACACGTCATCACGAAACACACACACGTAATCACAAACACCACCACGTCATCACAAACAAACACACCACACGTCATCACAAACAAACACACCACACACGTCATCAGAAACAAACACACCACACGTCATCACAAACAAACACACCACACGTCGTCACAAACAAACACACCACACACGTCATCACAAACACACACACCACACACATCATCACAAACAAACACACCACACGTCATCACACACCACACATCATCCACGACACCACACGTCATCACCAAACACACCACACGTCATCACGACACACCACACACGTCATCGACAAACACCACACGTCATCACAAACACACCACACACGTCATCAACACACACACGTCATCACCGACACCACACGTCATCACAAAGGGCACACACACGTCATCTGACACACCACACGTCATCACCAAACACCACACACACGTCATCCACAAACACACCACACGTCATCACAAACACCACACACGTCATCACGAAACACACCACGCACGTCATCACAAACGACACACCACGTCATCACCACACCACACGTCATCACGACACCACACGTCATCAAAACACCACACACGTCATCACAAACACCACACGTCATCACAAATACACCACACACGTCATCACAAACAAACACCACACGTCATCACAAAGCACCACGTCACTCTGACACCACACACGTCATCTGAAACACACCACACGTCATCACAAACAAACACACCACACGTCATCACAAACACACACGTCATCACAAGCACACCACACGTCATCACAAACAAACACACACGTCATCACAAACACCACGTCATCACAAACACACCACACGTCATCACGACACCACACGTCATCACCGACACCACACGTCATCACAAACACCACACACGTCATCACAAACACACCACACACGTCATCACAAACACACCACACACGTCATCACAAATACCACACACGTCATCACAAACACCACACACGTCATCACAAACAAACACCACACACACGTCATCACAAACACACCACACACGTCATCACAAACACCACACACGTCATCACAAACACCACACACGTCATCACAAACACACCACACGTCATCTCGACACCACGCACGTCATCACAAAGACACACACGTCATCACCGACCACACACGTCATCACAAACACACGTCATCACAAACACCACACACGTCATCACAAACACCACACGTCATCACGACACCACACACGTCTCATCAAACACACACACGTCATCAGAAACGCCACACACCGTCATCACCGACACACACGTCATCACAAACACCACACACGTCATCACAAACACACACGTCATCACAAACACACACGTCATCACGACACACACGTCATCACAAAGCACACACGTCATCTGCGACACCACACACGTCATCACAAACACTACACACGTCATCACAAACACCACACACGTCATCACAAACACACACACGTCATCACAAACACCACACACGTCATCACAAACACCACACACGTCATCACAAACACACCACACACGTCATCACAAACACCACACACGTCATCACAAACACACACACGTCATCACAAACACCACACACGTCATCACAAACACACACACGTCATCACGACACCACACGTCATCTGCGACCACACACGTCATCTGCAAACACCACACACGTCATCCACAAACACACACACGTCATCTAAACACCACACGTCATCACAAACACCACACACGTCATCAACACCACACACGTCATCACAAACACCACACGTCATCACAAACACACACACGTCATCTACGACACCACAC
>NC_091323.1:16148133-16153133 GCF_038502225.1 Cherax quadricarinatus | reverse complement strand
AGCAACATCAGCAGCAACAACAGCAACAACAATAGCAACAATAACAGGAACAACAACAGCAACATCAGCAGCAACAACAGCAACATCAGCAACAACAATAGCAACATCAGCAACAACAATAGCAACATCAGCAACAACAATAGCAACAATAACAGCAACAACATCAGCAACAACATCAGCAACAACATCAGCAACAACAATAGCAACAATAACAGGAACAACAACAGCAACATCAGCAACAACAATAGCAACATCAGCAACAACAATAGCAACAACATCAGCAACAACAATAGCAACAACATCAGCAACAACAATAGCAACAATAACAGGAACAACAACAGCAACATCAGCAGCAACAACAGCAACATCAGCAACAACAATAGCAACATCAGCAACAACAATAGCAACAACATCAGCAACAACAATAGCAACAATAACAGCAACAACATCAGCAACAACATCAGCAACAACAATAGCAACATCAGCAACAACATCAGCAACAATAACAGCAACAACATCAGCAACAACAATAGCAACATCAGCAACAACAATAGCAACAACATCAGCAACAACAATAGCAACAACATCAGCAACAATAACAGCAACAACATCAGCAACAACATCAGCAACAACAATAGCAACATCAGCAACAACAATAGCAACAACATCAGCAACAACAATAGCAACAATAACAGCAACAACATCAGCAACAACAATAGCAACATCAGCAACAACATCAGCAACAACAATAGCAACAATAACAGCAACAACATCAGCAACAACATCAGCAACAACATCAGCAACAACAATAGCAACATCAGCAACAACATCAGCAACAACAATAGCAACAATAACAGGAACAACAACAGCAACATCAGCAGCAACAACATCAGCAACAACATCAGCAACAACAATAGCAACAATAACAGCAACAACATCAGCAACAACATCAGCAACAACAATAGCAACATCAGCAACAACATCAGCAACAACAATAGCAACAATAACAGGAACAACAACAGCAACATCAGCAGCAACAACATCAGCAACAACATCAGCAACAACAATAGCAACAATAACAGGAACAACAACAGCAACATCAGCAACAACATCAGCAACAACATCAGCAACAACATCAGCAACAACATCAGCAACAACATCAGCAACAACAATAGCAACAATAACAGGAACAACAACAGCAACATCAGCAGCAACAACAGCAACATCAGCAACAACAATAGCAACATCAGCAACAACAATAGCAACAACATCAGCAACAACAATAGCAACAACATCAGCAACAACAATAGCAACAATAACAGGAACAACAACAGCAACATCAGCAGCAACAACAGCAACATCAGCAGCAACAACAGCAACATCAGCAACAACAATAGCAACAACATCAGCAACAACAATAGCAACAACATCAGCAACAACATCAGCAACAATAACAGCAACAACAATAGCAACAATAACAGGAACAACAACAGCAACATCAGCAACAACAATAGCAACAATATCAGCAACAACAATAGCAACAACATCAGCAACAACATCAGCAACAATAACAGCAACAACATCAGCAACAATAACAGCAACAACATCAGCAACAACATCAGCAACAACAATAGCAACAATAACAGGAACAACAACAGCAACATCAGCAACAACAATAGCAACAATATCAGCAACAACAGCAGCAAGAACAACATCAACAACAACATCAGCAACAACAACAACGATAAATTTTCACCTCTCTGCTCTCGCTGAGGTCAAGCTGATGTTGTTGGAGGTCAAGCTGATGTTGTTGGAGGTCAAGCTGATGTTGTTGGAGGTCAAGCTGATGTTGTTGGAGGTCAGGCTGATGTTGTTGGAGGTCAAGCTGATGTTGTTGGAGGTCAAGCTGATATTGTTCGAGGTCAAGCTGATGTTGTTGGAGGACAAGCTGATGTTGTTGGAGGTCAAGCTGATGTTGTTCGAGGTCAAGCTGAGAGTACTGGAGGTCAGTGTAACTCAATCTGTAGCCTCAGCTTAAGTGTGAGGTCAAACATAAAAGTAAGCTGAGGTGAGAGCAGTTAGAGTTTTATATAACTTATAAAGTAAGAGTCATAGAGAGAGAGAGAGAGAGAGAGAGAGAGAGAGAGAGCAAGACCGTCAAGAAGCAAGAGTCAGAGAGCAAGTGTCAGAGAGCAAGAGTGTCATAGAGCAAGAGTGTCAAAGAGCAAGAGAGTAAAATGCAGCAGTAGCGGCTGGCCGGCTGGCTGGCTGGCTGGCTGGCTGGCTGGCTGGATGGCTGGCTGGCTGGCTGTCCCTAGCCGGGCACGATTTAATCCAATTTCTAACCAATTATTTCAGGTGTGGGATACGCCTATTTTCAACACCCTGTCATCAATACAATGATTGGGCTAATTTGTGCCTGGTCCGGCCAACAGGGGCGTATCGCACGCTCTGCCTCTCACTCTTTGTCGGTTAAAAAGTATAGCGAATAATTAGGCCACTTACAATAAAAAAGAGAATGGGAGACATATATATATATATATATATATCTATATATTATATATATATATATATATATAGATATATAAATATATATAGATATATATATATATATATATATATATATATGTATTTCTCTCTCCTACATACTCTAACCTGAGGCTCACTATCCTCATAAAAATTAGTAAATTATTATTCCATACACTTGCAACATTTGCCACAGTACTTCCCTTTCTACCCTATCATATGTCTTTTTTTTAAATCCGTAAATTCAACAAAAACATCCTTACAGTTATTTAAATATTGTTTATTCGTATGCTTCAATGCAAAACATTTGATCTACGACCGGGCCGCGGGGGCGTTGATCCTCGGAATGCCCTCCAGGTAGCCTCCAGGTAGGTACACACCCCAACTCTTCCTAAAATCTTCTTGTTCATCTACAATCCTGTTCTCCGTCTTAATTTATTTAATAATAACTCTACACTTTATATACTCAACAGGCTTGTTCCTCTGTAATTCTTACGCTCTCTTTTATCCCCTTATCACTTTCACAAAGAAACTATGCACGTTCTATGTCAATCCTTAGGTACCTTCTCTTCCATACGTTTAATAAACAAAAGCAAACCACTCAAAAACTATATCCACACCTGCTTTTTACATTACTGTATTGATCCCATCAGTTCCAGCTGCTTTACCCCTTTTCATTTTACCCACTGCCTCATGCACCTCCCCCACACTCACATCTGGCTCTTCCTTACTTCTACAAGATGTTATACCTCCCTGCCCAATGCAGGAAATCATTGCTTCCCTCGCTTCATCAACTTTTAGCAACTCCTCAAAATATTCCCTCCACCTTCCCAGTACCTTCACCTCTTCTTCTAATAACTCCCTTCTTTTGTTTTTAACCATTTAATTCATTGATTATTTAGGTTTTCCCAACTTATTAATCTCACTCCAAAACTTTTTCTTATTTTCAGCAAAATTTGTTGACAGTACCTCACCCACTCTCTCAGTTGCTCTCTTCGTACCCTCCCGCACCACTCTCTTAACTCTCTTTTACTCTTGAGATACACCACTCATCTTATTTCACTTCTACTTTCTAAAAACCTTTCGTATGCTAACTTTTTCTTCCTTACCATTCTCTTTACCTTTATCATTCCAGTAATCGCTCCTCCTCTCTAATGCACCCAACTTCCTATATTCAAAAACGTCTTCAGAACACTCTAACACTACATCTTAAATCTATCCAATACCTCTTCAACCTCATCATTACCAATACTCTTATTAGCACATCTTTCTATAAACAGTTGCTTGTATCTTATCCTGACTTCCTCCTTCTTTAATTTATAAACTTTCACTTCTCTTTTATTCACTGATGTCATTCTCGTACCCCATCTATCTCTTACTCTCACTGTAGCTACAACTTAATAATGACCTGATACATCTGTTGCCCGTCTATAAACATGCACATCCATCAACTTTTTATCTCATAATACATAGTCCAACAAACTGCTATCATTACGCCTTATGACATATCTAGTGTACAGATATATTCTCTTTTTTTTAAAATACGTGTTAACTATTACCAAATCTCTTTCAAAACAAAGGTCATTATTATTAATTACACCTGGCACCCCAAACTTACCTACTACGCCATCTACATTTTTTTTCACTTTAGCATTTAGGTCCCCCACAACAGTTTCTCAAGACTTGGATCAAGATTTCCTAAACACTCGCTTAACATCTCTCTCTCTCTCTCTTCTACACTCTTCTCTTCCCCAGGTGCATAAACACTTATTTTAACCCACTTCTAGCATACTACCCTTGTTTTAATGACTTTATTTTATTCCCGCCCTTATTTTAATACCACCCTAAATTTAATACCAACCTTATTTTAATACCATCCTTATTTTAATACTAACCTTATTTTAATACCATCCTTATTTCAATACCATCCTTATTTTAATACCATCCTTATTTTAATACCATCCTTATTTTAATACCATCCTTATTTTAATACTAACCTTATTTTAATACCATCCTTATTTTAATATCATCCTTATTTTAATACCATCCTTATTTTAATACCATCCTTATTTTAATACTAACCTTATTTTAATACCATCCTTATTTTAATATCGTCCTTATTTTAATACCATCCTTATTTTAATACCATCCTTATTTTAATACTAACCTTATTTCAATACCATACTTATTTTAATACTAACCTTATTTTAATACCATCCTTATTTCAATACCATCCTTATTTTAATACCATCCTTATTTTAATACTAACCTTATTTTAATACTAACCTTATTTCAATACTAACCTTATTTTAATACCATCCTTATTTTAATACCATCCTTATTTTAATACTAACCTTATTTTAATACCATCCTTATTTTAATACCATCCTTATTTTAATACTAACCTTATTTTAATACCATCCTTATTTTAATACCATCCTTATTTTAATACTAACCTTATTTTAATACTAACC
>NC_091323.1:16055633-16143133 GCF_038502225.1 Cherax quadricarinatus | reverse complement strand
AGCACCAGTGTTGTTTGTGTGTTCCTGTACCAGTGTTGTTTGTGTGTTCCTGTACCAGTGTTGTTTGTGTGTTCCTATACCAGTGTTGTTTGTGTGTTCCTGTACCAGTGTCTTGTGTGTGTTACTATACCAGTGTTGTTTGTGTGTTCCAGCACCAGTGTTGTTTGTGTGTTCCTGTACCAGTGTTGTTTGTGTGTTTCAGCACCAATGTTGTTTGTGTGTCCCTGTACCAGTGTTGTTTGTGTGTCTCTGTACCAGTGTTGTTTGTGTGTTTCAGCACCAGTGTTATTTGTGTGTTCCTGTACCAGTGTTGTTTGTGTGTCCCTGTACCAGTGTTGTTTTTGTGTCCCTGTACCAGTGTTGTTTGTGTGTTCCTGTACCAGTGTTGTTTGTATGTTTCAGCACCAGTGTTGTTTGTATGTTTCAGCACCAATGTTGTTTGTGTGTCCCTGTACCAGTATTGTTTGTGTGTCCCTGTACCAGTGTTATTTGTGTGTTCCTGTACCAGTGTTGTTTGTGTGTTTCAGCACCAATGTTGTTTGTGTGTCCCTGTACCAGTGTTGTTTGTGTGTTCCTCACCAGTGTTGTTTGTGTGTTTCAGCACCAATGTTGTTTGTGTGTCCTTGTACCAGTGTTGTTTGTGTGTTCCTGTACCAGTGTTGTTTGTGTGTTCCTGTACCAGTGTTGTTTGTGTGTTTCAGCACCAGTGTTGTTTGTGTGTTTCAGCACCAATGTTGTTTGTGTGTCCCTGTACCAGTGTTGTTTGTGTGTTCCAGCACCAGTGTTGTTTGTGTGTTCCTGTACCAGTGTTGTTTGTGTGTTTCAGCACCAATGTTGTTTGTGTGTCCCTGTACCAGTGTTGTTTGTGTGTTCCAGCACCAGTGTTGTTTGTGTGTTCCTGTACCAGTGTTGTTTGTGTGTTTCAGCACCAATGTTGTTTGTGTGTCCCTGTACCAGTGTTTTTTGTGTGTTCCTGTACCACTGTTGTTTGTGTGTTCCTGTACCAGTGTTATTTGTGTGTTTCAGCACCAGTGTTGTTTGTGTGTTCCTGTACCAGTGTTGTTTGTGTGTTCCTGTACCAGTGTTGTTTGTGTTTCAGCACCAGTGTTGTTTGTGTGTTCCTATACCAGTGTTGCTTATGTGTTCCTGTACCAGTGTTGTTTGTGTGTTCCTGTACCAGTGTTGTTTGTGTGTTTCAGCACCAGTGTTGATTGTGTGTTCCTGTACCAGTGTTGTTTGTGTGTTCCTGTACCAGTGTTGTTTGTGTGTTCCTGTACCAGTGTCTTGTGTGTGTTACTGTACCAGTGTTGTTTGTGTGTTCCAGCACCAGTGTTGTTTGTGTGTTCCTGTACCAGTGTTGTTTGTGTGTTTCAGCACCAATGTTGTTTGTGTGTCCCTGTACCAGTGTTTTTTGTGTGTTCCCGTACCACTGTTGTTTGTGTGTTCCTGTACCAGTATTGTTTGTGTGTTTCAGCACCAGTGTTGTTTGTATGTTCCTGTACCAGTGTTGTTTGTGTGTTCCTGTACCAGTGTTGTTTGTGTGTTTCAGCACCAGTGTTGTTTGTGTGTTCCTATACCAGTGTTGCTTGGGTGTTTCAGCACCAGTGTTGTTTGTGTGTTCCTATACCAGTGTTGTTTGTGTGTTCCTATACCAGTGTTGTTTGTGTGTTTCAGCACCAGTGTTGTTTGTGTGTTCCTGTACCAGTGTTTTTGTGTGTTCTTGTACCAGTGTTTTTTGTGTGTTCCTGTACCAGTGTCTTGTGCGTGTTCCTGTACCAGTGTTGTTTGTGTGTTTCAGCACCAATGTTGTTTGTGTGTCCCTGTACCAGTGTTGTTTGTGTGTTGCTGTACCAGTGTTTTTGTGTGTTTCAGCACCAGTGTTATTCGTGTGTTCCTGTACCAGTGTTGTTTGTGTATTTCAGCACCAATGTTGTTTGTGTGTCCCTGTAGCAGTGTTGTTTGTGTGTTCCTGTACCAGTGTTGTTTGTGTGTTTCAGCACTAGTGTTGTTTGTGTGTTTCAGCACCACTGTTGTTTATGTGTCCCTGTACCAGTGTTGTTTGTGTGTTCCTCACCAGTGTTGTTTATGTGTTTCAGCACCAGTGTTGTTTGTGTGTCCCTGTACCAGTGTTGTTTGTGTGTTCCTGTACCAGTGTTGTTTGTATGTTCCTGTACCAGTGTTGTTTGTGTGTTCCTGTACCAGTGCTGTTTGTGTGTTTCAGCACCAGTGTTGTTTGTGTGTTTCAGCACCAATGTTGTTTGTGTGTCCCTGTACCAGTATTGTTTGTGTGACGTGAAGTTGATGAGAAGAATTCACTCGATCGAAGACCAGGCAGAACTACAAAGGGATCTGGACAGGCTGCAGACCTGGTCCAGCAATTGGCTCCTGGAGTTCAATCCCACCAAGTGCAAAGTCATGAAGATTGGGGAAGGGCAAAGAAGGCCGCAGACGGAGTACAGTCTAGGGGGTCAGAGACTACAAACCTCACTCAAGGAAAAAGATCTTGGGGTGAGTATAACACCAGGCACATCTCCTGAAGCGCACATCAACCAAATAACTGCTGCAGCATATGGGCGCCTAGCAAACCTCAGAACAGCATTCCGACATCTTAATAAGGAATCATTCAGGACCCTGTACACCGTGTATGTTAGGCCCATATTGGAGTATGCGGCACCAATTTGGAACCCACACCTAGCCAAGCACGTGAAGAAACTAGAGAAAGTGCAAAGGTTTGCAACAAGACTAGTCCCAGAGCTAAGAGGTATGTCCTACGAGGAGAGGTTAAGGGAAATCAACCTGACGACACTGGAGGACAGGAGAGATAGGGGGGACATGATAACGACATACAAAATACTGAGAGGAATTGATAAGGTGGACAAAGACAGGATGTTCCAGAGATTGGACACAGTAACAAGGGGACACAGTTGGAAGCTGAAGACACAGATGAATCACAGGGATGTTAGGAAGTATTTCTTCAGCCACAGAGTAGTCAGTAAGTGGAATAGTTTGGGAAGCGATGTAGTGGAGGCAGGATCCATACATAGCTTTAAGCAGAGGTATGATAAAGCTCACGGCTCAGGGAGAGTGACCTAGTAGCGATCAGTGAAGAGGCGGGGCCAGGAGCTCGGACTCGACCCCCGCAACCTCAACTAGGTGAGTACAACTAGGTGAGTACACACACACACACACACATACACACACACACACACACACACACACACACACACACACACACACACACACACACACACACACACACACACACACACATACACATACACACAATCATTCATAAATTTGTCAACTTCTCACTCAAATTGTGTGAGGGTCAACGTGGACTTAACAGTGTTCCGCATCAAGGCTCTGTCAACAAGGATAGTCAGACCCACACCCAACAAAGGAACAAATGGTGCGAGAGCTACACCAACCATGGTGGGTGGGAACCATGAAGGAAGGGTGGGAGGGAGAATATAAAGAGGGGGAATGAGAAGGGACTAGTGGGAGGGAGAGGCGTTGGTGAAAAGGAAGTTGATGGGAGGAAGAGAGATAGACAATGGAGTGAGTTTGGTGGGACGGGAATGATATGGTGGAAGGGAGCCAAAGTGGTAGGGAGAAACGGAAGAGTAAGGAAGGGATAGGGGTTTGTGGTAGGCAGAAAGGAAAGGGAAGCAGGGAAACTGGTTACTGGAAGCCTCGAGTAACAAGGACTGGAGGTGGAGAGTGTTGATGAGGGTTATAACACAGTATCAGTATCAGCGGGTATCGGCCATTTTTACGTTATCGATATCGGTATTAGTAGCGATGAGAAAACGGCCGATATCAGCCGACTGGGCCGTGGGGAGCGTTGACCCCCGGAATACCCCCCAGGTAGCAGATAGGCAAGTAGATCTCACGATTGTGAGGGGGTGATGTACTAACACTCCACACACACACACACACACACACACACACACACACACACACACACACACACACACACACACACACACACACACACACACACACACATGGGCGGAACTGTTGGTATCGTGCCATCACTTGTACTGATGATAGCGACAACGGGGATTTTAACACCAGTAAAAATAGATATGAAGATAGAAACACTGGGGAAGTGGGCAATTCTGCAAGTAAAAACGATGAAGATGAGAGCGGTAAAGGAAGTGACGGGAATAAAGATGATGAGGGATAATGAGAATAAGCGTCAGATACACGCGGAGGAATTTCTGAAGGAATCATTGGTAAACAACTGGAGGAAATATCTAAAGACTCTAAAATATTAGAGAATAACAAAAATCAGGTAATGCCACCTTACAAGGTAATTAATGGCTAATGAGATATATTAAAGAAATTGAAGGAGAAAACAAATTGCACAGTAACTATAGTAATACCATACTAAATTGTAGTTAAGATACTCATTGGAAACACTGCGTCTCATTACGACCTCCGTCACAAGGTTCTTCCCGAGGACTCTGACACTGTTGACTGGTAAGAAACTTAAATATCTTTTAGTTAACCTTCAAGTAACATAAGAGGTTACAAATATTATAACCACAGAATAATATATACCTGTCCTACGTATATCAAAGACTCGCTATCACATATATACTTGTCTTACGTGTGTTAAAGACTCGCTACTATATGTACCTCTTCCTTCTTACTGTATAGCTAGATAAAGTCTAGTTTCATGGTATTACGGAATACATTAGCAACACTATACTAAATGAACCAAATGCTTGCGTACCTGTCAACCTTCTCCACCTTACAGATCATCCCAACTTTATTAACACTGAACCCATTGTTCTGATTAGTGACTTCAATGCTAGACACAAGCGGTTGGGGACCCCACCATAAATCCCAAAAGCAGAAGGTTAATTTTACTTTCCCCTAGTATATGACGATGTTCAAATCATTACTAAAAATTAACCAACGGAGGAATTCTTGAGAGGTTTGATGTCTGACCATTCATCTGTAACAGTTAATGTCATCTTACCTGGCGAAAGACTACACAAAACAACGTTATCACTTACTCAAGAGACTAAATTTATTGACGATCTCTCCAACTCTAACTGTAACTGTGCAAAAATTTAATGATCTTGTAGCCAAATAATTTTTTTTTTGTAAACTAACAAGGCAACTAAAACGAAAGGCAGAAAAAGTCAGCGAGAAGAACGACATAAATATTATGATGACCTCTAATTGAGAGAACTTAAATCAATAGATACACAGATAGGGAAAATTTATAAGCAACTCAGGAGTCCCCAGATGCTCAGAGTATTTCAGTATTCTCTTTGTGTTGTAAGGGAAGCTAGACAAAATGAGTGAGAAAAATACACGCGCGGTCTGAACCAACACACTTCCCTCAGCACAGCAAGCAACACTAGTTATAAAATCATTGAAAAACAGTAGACAGGTTGTACACCGAGACTCAGTATACAAAGTACATGGATTAGTTAGAGTTGGTCACAAGTCCCTATTTATAACAGGCTGACATCTGACGTCAGTGCGATACACTGTATACTACTGAGTTAGCAGGTATACACCAGACTACCTGAGGTGTATACTTGATAACCCACTGTTAGAATTATACAAAATTAATAATATTACCTTCGTTGTGAACCAACAACATTTTCTTACCAATACCCAAACTTGACCAACATGTAGTTTTTCATTCCATTTCACTGATTGTTTTGTAAAACATTTTAGGGGATGGTATATAACAAGTTACTACTATATAGAATAATGGAACACGTGTTACACAATATTAATGGTCTCAAAGTAGTGAAGGTGTAGCAGGTTGTGTGCAACGTGTTCAAGTGTACACGAGGCGTGACGAATATACAATATCAAAAACACTTTTGATGTTACAAATAGAGAAATTATTTTGTATGAACTAGCTAGAATGGACATTGGTGGTCTACTGTTACACTGGATCCTCGGTTCTCTCACTAACGAAAAGTCTGCTGTATTGTTTCAGAGATACAAAATTGAAACTAAACAAATGCAGCTTGGCTCTCCTCAGGGCGGTCTATTAAATCCTCACACAGTTTAATATTTTAAATCAGTCCCAGATACTCCGAAGAGCATCACAATTAGCTATGCTGATGATATTGTTATATATACTAAAACTTGTTGTGAAATTCAAACCTTTCTAAATTATATACAGGCAGCCTGTGATAATTTTGGCCTTATAACTTCTGTACAGAAAACCATTGTTTAACACTGGTAGCCGTAACAGTGGATCATCAAAATTCAAGATTAATGTCAGTACTATTGACGTTGCGTCCGGCAAATATCTAACATCTATACAAATATCTAACATCTATACAAATATCTAACATCTATACAAATATCTAACATCTATACAAAATATAAAGAAGCATTGTAAGGACATATTTATAGCTCTAAGAACCGTTGTAGGATACAATCTTAACTATGGTGCAAATGTTAGAATTACAAAAATATTTTTAACATACATAAAGAAGCTAAGAGATTACCATGCACCAGTTTTAGTCCTGCAACACAGTAAAACTATTGAAAAAAAAATAGAAGTCCTGTAACCAGCACAATACTTAACGTTAACAGTAATGATAAACTGACAGTAAATAACTAATGTGTAATGAACACTTATCAATGGTCAGTAATAACCAACGTGGAGACAGAAACTCAGGAGATTAATTGATTAATTTATCAATTAATGTCCTGAGTTTCTGTCTCCATGTTGGTTATTATTGAACATATACTGACAAGATGATGAATAAAACACATGTGCAACACCTGGCTGTGGTAAATGGTTTAGAAAACCCACAAGTTGAAGAATGAGACACGTGTACAACATTTGGGAATCTTTATTAAGTAAATGTTTTGCCACATCTTGGGATCTTGATACAAGGAATTCTTCAGCACTTGTCCATCCTATGGACATGACTTACTTACACTAGTGGATGGTTCCACTCTGACTCCTCCTCCTCCTCCTTCAACTCACCTGACTACAGTATATAAGCCACTTCTCCCAGCATATGCTGTACTCTCTTTAAGATTGATGTACTGAACACATCGATTCCAGGCTGAGGGAGTGAAAATCCTCCTCTTTTTCTACCATTCCTCTTTGCATTGGACTGATAAGGCCACTGTGTGGCGAAATGTTCCTCAAAAAAGATTCCCAAATGTTGCACAAGTATCTAGGTCTCGAACACCTGGCTGTCTTTATTATAAAGACCTTGTGCCAGCCAGTGACTTCATTAGTTCAGTCGACACTGGTTACAGTAGAAGGCCAAGTAATAATAATCATAAAATAATAATAATAATCATAATATCTTTATTTCTACAACTACATGTACAAGGTATACAGGCCTAGCGGACATCAATGACATAATATTATATAGAAAGCCCCTTGTTATGCATAGCATTTTAGGCAAATTAGGTCAATTCTATCCCAGGATGCGACCCACACCAGTCAACTAACACCCAGGGACCTATTTTACTGATGGGAGAACATTGTAGAGCAGGTATCTTGAAGGTGTACACTAGGGTTATGACTTTTTTACTTTTTTTCCAAATAAAATATCTCCTGTGCCATAAATCGATGAACTTATGTTTAAAAACAATGAAAAAGTCTCTAATTCCTCTCAGTTTTCAAAAAAGGTCACCCATAAATAAAAACTATGAATCACAATATATCTGCGTTACTACTCATAAGTAGCAACTCAGGACAATACCAATTGGCAATTCAAATTAATGAAAAATATTAACCCCATATATTTACGTTACTAATCATAAGTAGTCAAAGAGCAATTTACAAGTCAACATACAAAGATGCTGCTAAACTGAAGGAGGAAATGACTGAAAAGTTACAAATGGAAGAATGGTCTTTACATTTCGATGGAAAGCGCATTTAGGAAAATAAGTACCAGGTATTAGTACTTAAAAATGAAAGAACCGAAGTAAAACTGGATGCACTGCATTTGAAAGATGGCAAGACTGAAACTATTGCTGAATGAATGGCAAAAGTTATTGATGAATACAACTTATAGAATGCAATAAAGATGATCATTGCTGATACAACAAAGGTTAACACAGGTAATAAGAGTGGAACTGTTGTCAAACTGCAACGAATGTTCTCATAGAAGAGGATTAGCAAACCACAATTTATCAGTTGTCAGTATCACGTTCTGGACAGGATTCTCCGTTCGGTAATGGATGAAAATCTTGGTGCTAAAACCAGTTCTCCAAACATCGAGTATCAATTTGTATCCCAACTGGTGAATAATTATGAGGAACTAACGGCACAGTTTGTTAATGGAACAGAAGAGATCCTCCACAAATCAGGATGGAGAGATGATATGAAGTTTTTGTATCATCTAACATGAGTGTTTAGATTCTTTGAAGAAAAAGGTCACTTTCCTTTGATTAATTTTCAGAAAATTCCAAACATCAACAATGTGAGGTGGAATTCAAGAGCCATTCTTGCATTCATTGCTCTACCTACAAGATGGAAGACTTTGGAGAAGATATACAGATTTATTTCTTACACCTAGACAGATTATTGGTCTATTGATCAGATGTACGATGAAAATGACTTTAAGAATTTGTCAGAAATACTGAAACATTACAAAAAAGCACTGAACTCACTGAAAAATCACTGGAAGCAGGAACCGTCCATACTCAATATACGAAGAATTAATCAGTGTGCTGAACCTGCACTCAAAGTTTCTGCTGCCTGCAGAAACAAAAACTGCAACTTCGGTTTATTCTAAGTAATAAGTAGTAATATATGTACAAACATGGTAACAATGATGCTGTAAGCTGTTTTATTTGTTATTAATATTACATGCAATATGCATTCAAGTTACTTGTTTTCGTTACTCGTTTTTATTTCATTTAGGGGCGACATTTTCTATGAAGATAATGAAATGATATTGAAATGTCTTACTCATCAACTTGTCAGTATCGTATACCGTTTATAATACGATACTTTCCTCCTACTGTTATATTGCCTGAGCAAAGAGCGTCTCTTAGCTATGTAAGATTAATATTAATAGTTGCAGACTCCCTGCAACTTACTACACTACTAACAGACGTGTACTAAACATTTTCATACCTCATAACTAAGGTGCGAGACTCAGATTCATAGCTATCGCATCCCAGCCAATCACGATAAAAGAAATATTGTGCCCCGCCCACTACACCATCGATTCCCTGATTACTGGTGGAGTGGGCTGAAGCACAGTATTATAGTCAGCCTGGGTGCCATGCCAGGTGTGTGCATTTGAATGCCACATATCATATACAACATATACAAATATTTAATGCACGTATGAAGATAATAGTGGTGGAAGAATCGCGAACAAGCGATACACGATGCAAAACAACCATGAGGGAAGTTGAATGATAGCTCTAGGCCTTTCGTATTGAAGTCAACACATCATCAGGAACTTGCAGTGTTGCAGAAATGAATAAGAAATCTCAGGAGATTCGTTCAGAGGGACGCTCTTGCGTCCCTCTGTGGTTGTTTTGCATAATAGTGGGTGTAAAAGAGGGAGGGAGGGAGAGTTGGGAAGGAAGGTGGGAATGAGAGGGAGGAGGAGGTAGGAGGGGGTGAAAACATGTGGTTATCCTCCCCTCTTCCCCTCCCACACACTCTCTGGAGTATTCTCCAGGGTGTGCAGGAGGAAGGGAGCGCCGACACAGTATTACTTTTTGTGTACACTAATCTCCAGTGTCCACAGCCACTCCAGAGATGTGTTCAACATTGCTAGAGAATATTGATAATATGATGTGCTGCATTGTATGTACCTCTCACTCTCTCACCCCTCTACCCTCACCCTTCCGCACCCTCTACCCCCTTCCATCCCCTACCATTGTTTCTCCCTCCCACCCTACCCATCCTCACCCTTTGCTTCCATCCCTATCCCCATTTCTCACTCGTTCTCCTCCTCCCTTATCACCTGTCACCCATCCCTTGCCCCAACATCTCTCACTATCGCCTCCCGTCCCCCTTCTTTAACCCTTCCTCCACCCGTACCCCTTTCTGTAATCCTGTCCCCCCTCCCTATCATCGCCTCCTAGTCTTCCCCATCCCTACCGTTCTCTTACATATTCTCACTTTCGTTAGAGGATATACCTATCTTTGACTCTTGTCTAGGAATAAAAATTAGGTAGTTAAAACGCATGTGAATGACATTAAATGAAATAATAACGAAGGTGAAGAAAACAAACACCAGACCAACAACATTAAACAAGCACCAGACCACCAACAGTAAACAAACACCAGACCACCAACATTGTAGATCAATGGTTCAGAGAACCGACACGTTGATAAATTAGACACATGTGCAACTCTTGGGTATCTTTATTGAGGAAATGTTTCGCCACACAGTGGCTTCATCAGTCCATACAAAGGAGAATCGTGAAGAGCAGGAGGAGAATGAGGTAATCAGTCCCTCAACCTTGAGTCGATGTGGTCAGTCCATCAACCTAGAATAGAATACAGCATATGAGGGGAGAAGCAGCTTATATACCATAGGCAGGAGAGGTGCAGCAGTCGTAGGTGGTGTCACATTTGTCTAATGTGGAAGTAGGTCGTGCCCAAGGGTTAGGCAAGCGAAGAATTCCCAAGTATTAAGATCCCAAGAAGTTGCAGTGTCTGACAGGTATATAAGCCACTTCTCCGCTCATATGCTGTATTCTATTCAAGATTGATGGACTGACCACATCGACTCAAGGCTGAGGGACTGATTACCTCATTCTCCTCCTGCTCTTCACGATTCTCCTTTATATGGACTGATGAAGCCACTGTGTGGCGAAACATTTCCTCAATAAAGATACCCAAGAGTTGAACATGTGTCTAATTTATCACCACCAACATTAAACAAACACCAGACCACAAACAGTAAACAAACACCAGACCAACAGTAAACAAGCACCAGACCACAAACAGTAAACAAACACCAGACCAACAGTAAACAAGCACCAGACCACCAACAGTAAACAAACACCAGACCACAACAGTAAACAAGCACCAGACCACCAACAGTAAACAAACACCAGACCACCAACAGTAAACAAACACCAGACCACCAACAGTAAACAAACACCAGACCACCAACAGTGAACAAACACCAGACCACCAACAGTAAACAAACACCAGACCAACAACAGTAAACAAACACCAGACCACCAACAGTGAACAAACACCAGACCACCAACAGTAAACAAACACCAGACCACCAACAGTAAACAAACACCAGACCACCAATAGTAAACAATCACCAGACCACCAACAGTGAACAAACACCAGACCACCAACAGTAAACAAACACCAGACCAACAACAGTAAACAAACACCAGACCAACAACAGTAGACAAACACCAGACCAACAACAGTAAACAAACACCAGACCACCAACAGTGAACAAACACCAGACCAACAACAGTAAACAAACACCAGACCAACAACAGTAAACAAACACCAGACCAACAACAGTAAAGAAACACCAGACCACCAACAGTGAACAAACACCAGACCACCAACAGTAAACAAACACCAGACCAACAACAGAAAACAAACACCAGACCACCAACAGTAAACAAACACCAGACCACCAACAGTAAACAAACACCAGACCACCAACAGTAAACAAACACCAGACCACCAACAGTAAACAAACACCAGACCACCAACAGTAAACAAACACCAGACCACCAACAGTAAACAAACACCAGACCACCAACAGTAAACAAACACCAGACCAACAACAGTAAACAAACACCAGACCAACAACAGAAGACCAGGAACGACCAAGGGTCTACTGTCTTTCTTTCGCCTAATTTACAGTTTTATTTATTGTGAATAAATGGTTTACAAAACCGACACGTTTATAAATAAGATACTTTTGCAACATCTGGGTATTGTTATTCGGGAAACGTTTCGCCAGCCAGTGGCTTCTTCAGTTCAATGCGGAAAAAGGTGAAATAAGAGGAAGAGTTTGAGTGAATCAGTCCCTCAGCCTTGAGTCAACATGTTCAGTCCATCAGTCTTGACAAAAGTGCTGCATATTCGCCCTTGTGTGATGGTGTGTTATGTACCTTGAAGTGTGATGATGGTGTGTTATGTACCTTGAAGTGTAATGATGGTGTGTTATGTACCTTCAAGTGTGATGATGGTGTGTTATGTACCTTCAAGTGTGATGATGGTGTGTTATGTACCTTCAAGTGTAATGATGGTGTGTTATGTACCTTCAAGTGTGATGATGGTGTGTTATGTACCTTCAAGTGTGATGATGGTGTGTTATGTACCTTCAAGTGTGATGATGGTGTGTTATGTACCTTCAAGTGTGATGATGGTGTGTTATGTACCTTCAAGTGTGATGATGGTGTGTTATGTACCTTCAAGTGTGATGATGGTGTGTTATGTACCTTCAAGTGTGATGATGGTGTGTTATGTACCTTGAAGTGTGATGATGGTGTGTTATGTACCTTCAAGTGTGATGATGGTGTGTTATGTACCTTCAAGTGTGATGATGGTGTGTTATGTACCTTCAAGTGTGATGATGGTGTGTTATGTACCTTCAAGTGTGATGATGGTGTGTTATGTACTTTCAAGTGTGATGATGGTGTGTTATGTACCTTCAAGTGTGATGATGGTGTGTTATGTACCTTCAAGTGTGATGATGGTGTGTTATGTACCTTCAAGTTTGATGATGGTGTGTTATGTACCTTCAAGTGTGATGATGGTGTGTTATGTACCTTCAAGTGTGATGATGGTGTGTTATGTACCTTCAAGTGTGATGATGGTGTGTTATGTACCTTCAAGTGTGATGATGGTGTGTTATGTACCTTCAAGTGTGATGATGGTGTGTTATGTACCTTCAAGTGGGCTGTATAGCCCTTGTGGCTTAGCGCTTCTTTTTGATTATAATAATAATAATACCTTCAAGTGTGATGATGGTGTGTTATGTACCTTCAAGTGTGATGATGGTGTGTTATGTACCTTCAAGTTTGATGATGGTGTGTTATGTACCTTCAAGTGTGATGATGGTGTGTTATGTACCTTCAAGTTTGATGATGGTGTGTTATGTACCTTCAAGTGTGATGATGGTGTGTTATGTACCTTCAAGTTTGATGATTGTGTGTTATGTACCTTCAAGTGTGATGATGGTGTGTTATGTACCTTCAAGTTTGATGATGGTGTGTTATGTACCTTCAAGTGTGATGATGGTGTGTTATGTACCTTCAAGTTTGATGATGGTGTGTTATGTACCTTCAAGTGTGATGATGGTGTGTTATGTACCTTCAAGTTTGATGATGGTGTGTTATGTACCTTCAAGTGTGATGATGGTGTGTTATGTACCTTCAAGTTTGATGATGGTGTGTTATGTACCTTCAAGTGTGATGATGGTGTGTTATGTACCTTCAAGTGTGATGATGGTGTGTTATGTACCTTCAAGTGTGATGATGGTGTGTTATGTACCTTCAAGTGTGATGATGGTGTGTTATGTACCTTCAAGTGTGATGATGGTGTGTTATGTACCTTCAAGTGTGATGATGGTGTGTTATGTACCTTCAAGTTTGATGATGGTGTGTTATGTACCTTCAAGTGTGATGATGGTGTGTTATGTACCTTCAAGAGTGATGATGGTGTGTTATGTACCTTCAAGTGTGATGATGGTGTGTTATGTACCTTCAAGTTTGATGATGGTGTGTTATGTACCTTCAAGTGTGATGATGGTGTGTTATGTACCTTCAAGTTTGATGATGGTGTGTTATGTACCTTCAAGTGTGATGATGGTGTGTTATGTACCTTCAAGAGTGATGATGGTGTGTTATGTACCTTCAAGTGTGATGATGGTGTGTTATGTACCTTCAAGTTTGATGATGGTGTGTTATGTACCTTCAAGTTTGATGATGGTGTGTTATGTACCTTCAAGTGTGATGATGGTGTGTTATGTACCTTCAAGAGTGATGATGGTGTGTTATGTACCTTCAAGTTTGATGATGGTGTGTTATGTACCTTCAAGTGTGATGATGGTGTGTTATGTACCTTCAAGTGTGATGATGGTGTGTTATGTACCTTCAAGTGTGATGATGGTGTGTTATGTACCTTCAAGTGTGATGATGGTGTGTTATGTACCTTCAAGTGTGATGATGGTGTGTTATGTACCTTCAAGTTTGATGATGGTGTGTTATGTACCTTCAAGTGTGATGATGGTGTGTTATGTACCTTCAAGAGTGATGATGGTGTGTTATGTACCTTCAAGTGTGATGATGGTGTGTTATGTACCTTCAAGTGTGATGATGGTGTGTTATGTACCTTCAAGAGTGATGATGGTGTGTTATGTACCTTCAAGAGTGATGATGGTGTGTTATGTACCTTCAAGTGTGATGATGGTGTGTTATGTACCTTCAAGTGTGATGATGGTGTGTTATGTACCTTCAAGTGTGATGATGGTGTGTTATGTACCTTCAAGTGTGATGATGGTGTGTTATGTACCTTCAAGTGTGATGATGGTGTGTTATGTACCTTCAAGTGTGATGATGGTGTGTTATGTACCTTCAAGTGTGATGATGGTGTGTTATGTACCTTCAAGTGTGATGATGGTGTGTTATGTACCTTCAAGTGTGATGATGGTGTGTTATGTACCTTCAAGTGTGATGATGGTGTGTTATGTACCTTCAAGTGTGATGATGGTGTGTTATGTACCTTCAAGAGTGATGATGGTGTGTTATGTACCTTCAAGTGTGATGATGGTGTGTTATGTACCTTCAAGTGTGATGATGGTGTGTTATGTACCTTCAAGTGTGATGATGGTGTGTTATGTACCTTCAAGTGTGATGATGGTGTGTTATGTACCTTCAAGAGTGATGATGGTGTGTTATGTACCTTCAAGTGTGATGATGGTGTGTTATGTACCTTCAAGTGTGATGATGGTGTGTTATGTACCTTCAAGTGTGATGATGGTGTGTTATGTACCTTCAAGTGTGATGATGGTGTGTTATGTACCTTCAAGTGTGATGATGGTGTGTTATGTACCTTCAAGTGTGATGATGGTGTGTTATGTACCTTCAAGTGTGATGATGGTGTGTTATGTACCTTCAAGTGTGATGATGGTGTGTTATGTACCTTCAAGTGTGATGATGGAGTGTTATGTACCTTCAAGTGTGATGATGGTGTGTTATGTACCTTCAAGTGTGATGATGGTGTGTTATGTACCTTCAAGTGTGATGATGGTGTGTTATGTACCTTCAAGTGTGATGATGGTGTGTTATGTACCTTCAAGTGTGATGATGGAGTGTTATGTACCTTCAAGTGTGATGATGGTGTGTTATGTACCTTCAAGTGTGATGATGGTGTGTTATGTACCTTCAAGTGTGATGATGGTGTGTTATGTACCTTCAAGTGTGATGATGGAGTGTTATGTACCTTCAAGTGTGATGATGGTGTGTTATGTACCTTCAAGTGTGATGATGGAGTGTTATGTACCTTCAAGTGTGATGATGGTGTGTTATGTACCTTCAAGTGTGATGATGGAGTGTTATGTACCTTCAAGTGTGATGATGGTGTGTTATGTACCTTCAAGTGTGATGATGGTGTGTTATGTACCTTCAAGTGTGATGATGGAGTGTTATGTACCTTCAAGTGTGATGATGGTGTGTTATGTACCTTCAAGTGTGATGATGGTGTGTTATGTACCTTCAAGTGTGATGATGGAGTGTTATGTACCTTCAAGTGTGATGATGGTGTGAGTATCTTTCAGAAAGCTTCGCCTTGGGTTTTAGCTCGTTTAAGTTTTAATATATGTTTTATTAACAATATTTGTGTCTGTGAAACAGCTGGAGAATGTTTCTTCTGGTCAGATATACCTGCCTGGAGTCTACCTGGAGGGTATTCCGGGGATGAACGCCCCCGCGGCCCGATCCATGACCAGATCTCCCGGTGGATCAGGGCCTGATCAACGAGGCTGTTACTGCTGGTCGCACGCAATCCAACGCACGAACCACAGCCCGGCTGATCCGGCACCGTCTTTAGGTATTTGTCCAGCTCCCTCTTGAAGACAACCAGAGGTCACAGTGTTTACCATTATTTTGTGAGTGTCTCCAGGATTAATGTATATTTTATATATTAATCTCTGAGATAACAAGAGAATGCCTCTTCAGTTTGGCTTTAAACCTTGAGATCTGGTCTTATGGACGACTTGAAATAGTTTTGGGCTGTGTAAGGCTTTATTTGTCATATTTATTCAATGAATTAGAATATTAGTTTGTGTGTGCCAGCCTGTGGATGTCTCGTCTGATGTGAATCACATCTTCAAGCAGAATATTTAGCTCTATTATAAATGTATGCTTCATTCTTCCTGTCGTGTACATTGAGGTAGAGGAGGCTGGGGTTATGCAGTACTGGGATACCAGATGCTCAGCAACCAAAAATGAATGAAGTTATTTAAGAAAGTGGAGGTATTAGTTTCCATGCGATAACTTGTTGCTCGTTAATGTCTCGTCAGAGCGGCTTCAAATCTACATTGTTGATATTTGACTGCAATAGAAACATATTTTTGCACTTTGTACTATTTCTCTTTTGTATCTCTTGTACCAAATTATCCGCCCTTTTTTTCCTCTCCCCTCGTCCTCTCTCTCTCTGTCCTTCCCACTTCCCTCCACTATATCCCTTCCCCCTCACATGTGTTCTCCTTCATCTTGTGTCTCACTCCATCTTCATCTGTGTCTCTTGTTCCTTCCGTACCTCCCCTTTCCCGTATCCCCCCTCCCCTCCCCTCCCCTCTCAGTCCCCACCCCCATCCCTTCACTCTCTCCCTCCATTTCTCCCCACCCCTCCCCTCCTTTCCTCCTCTCTTCTTCCCTTCCTCCCTCCTTCCTTCCCGTCGTCTTGGGCGTGAAGAGTGAAGTGTTAGAGACTCCTTCTCCCTCTCTTCTGAGCGTGAAGAGGAAAGTGTTAGAGTCTTCCCCTTCCCTCCCTCCATGACGTGAAGAGGGATGTATTAGAGGCTCCCTTCCTCACGGGCGTGAGGAGGGGCGGGTTAGGGTCAAGAGTGGGCGTGTGGCAGTCACGTGACCACACTTTTCTCCCTATTCCATTTCGACACTACAGGACATGACCAGGCACTTCTCTCCCTCCCTCTCCCTCTCCCTCTCTCTCTCTCTCTCTCTCTCTCTCTCTCTCTCTCTCTCTCTCTCTCTCTCTCTCTCTCTCTCTCTCTCTCTCTTTCTCTCTCCTTTTTTTTTACACAGGGTTTGACAAGGTTAAGGATCCCTAGCTTTATTGACAAGCTAAGAGCTGTTACCTACATCAGCTCATTTGAAAGCATTTTTGTTATGAGACATACAAATAGGGAGCAGGATGAAGTTGGAGCCATCTGTGGGCCAGCATTTTCATTTGATCAACTGACTTTATCTCGTTGACATTATTATGCTGTACGAATGTGTTCCATACTCGAGTCATCCTGGGTATATATGATCTCAGATGGAGTGATGTTCTGGATAAGGGTACAGCCAGAGTGAAGTTGCTGCTTTCTGCCCGTCTTGTGGCATAGAAACTTGCTCAACTCTGTCTCTCTCTCTCTCTCTCTCTCTCTCTCTCTTTCTCTCTCTCTCTCTCTCTCTCTCTCTCTCTCTCTCTCTCTCTCTCTCTCTCTCTCTCTCTCTCTCTCTCTCTCTCTCTCTCTCTCTCTCTCTCTCTCGCTCACTCACTCTGATAGTCTAATGCAGTGCCTCGAAGTAGTAGTAGTAGCAGTGATAGTAATAGTACAAGTAGTAATAGTTGTAGTACTAGTAGTAGTAATATTACTAGTAGTAGTAGTAGTAATACTAGTACTAGTAGTAGTAGTAATACTATTACTAGTAGTAGTAGTAATACTAGTACTAGTAGTAGTAGTAATACTAGTACTAGTAGTAGCAGTAATACTAGTAGTAATAGTATTACTAGTAGTAGTAGTAATACTAGTACTAGTAGTAGTAGTAATACTAGTAGTAGTAATACTAGTACTAGTAGTAGTAGTGATACTAGTACTAGTAGTAGTAGTAATACTAGTACTACTAGCAGTAGTAATACTTGTACTAGTAGTAGTAATACTACTCAAGTCTGCCAGCTCAGGCTGACACTACTCAAGTCTGCCAGCTCAGGCTGACACTACTCAAGTCTGCTGACACTACTGAAATCCACTTATGTACAGTTCAGGACATTTATTAAAGGAAACGTGTCGCCACGAGTGACTTCTTCAGTCCTGACACAGAGATAACTAAGAAAACGAGCGTATATATAGTGGCAGGAGTCAGGTGGAGTGTCGCGTGGGTAGAGGTGGTATTGGTAGTAGTAGTAGTAGCAGTGAAACTAATATACCTTTGATATACCTTTGAAGAGTTTCGAGACTTTGTCTACTCTCTGAGCCCAGCCATGGGCCAGGCTCGTCTGGTGCTTGCCTGGTCAACCAGGCTGTTGCTGTTGCAGGCCTGGTTGGGTTAGAGAAGGACCTGTTAACATCATGTTAGGCGGTGTCCAGAATGGGCAATATCCTGTTGATTAGCAATTTTGAGATACTGTAACTACCGGACTTTTGATGGGTAGTGTTGCTGACAGCAATTAGGGCAGTTTCTATGCCCTTTCGCCGACTTAAATCGTCTTCTTTAATCACTAGTTTAACCTCACTGAATTTCATGAGGCGTCCAGCATCGTCCCTATGTTGAACACACGTGTTTTTTACGGTGATCATTTCTGCAAGCGTTTTTGTGTTGTGTGATCCTAGTGTCCAGAGATCTGGCTGTTTCCCCCACATGTACTTTGTCACACCCTCCACATGGTATAGTCTATATTCCTGCACTTGTGCCAGAATCATGCTTGGGTTTTTGTATCAGGTTCCTAATAGTAGTTGATGAGCTGGTAGATATTTTAGCTGACCGGTAAAACGATGCAATTTGGAGGCTTTTCTTCAATTTGATTGGTGTTGGTCTTGTTGAGGATTCGTTTTAGGTTTGAAGACAAGTATAAACAACTGTTTGGGCTAGCCATGGGCTTACCCCATAGTGCAGTACTACACTACACTTTCCCCTACACTTCATAAGTGACTGCAGGAAACGTATGACACGAATCCTCAACAAGACCAACACCAATCAAATTGCAACGTTGCAACTAACGTTTCAAAAATGTTTGACAGAAAACTAGCTAAAGTATCTACCAACTCATCAACTACTATTAGGAACCTGGTACAAAAACCCAAGCATGATTCTGGTACAAAGTGCAGGAATATAGACTATACCATGTGGGGTGTGTGACAAAGTATATGTGGGGGAAACAGCCAGATCTCTGGACATTAGGATCACAGAACATAAAAACGCTTGCAGAAATGATGACACTACTGGTCTGCAAGCTCAAGCTGACACTACTGAAGTCTACAAGCTTAGGCTGACACTACTGAAGTCTGCCAGCTCAGGCTGACACTGTTGAAGTTTGCCAGCTCAGGCTGACATACTGAAGTCTCCCAGCTCAGACTGACACTACTGAAGTCTCCCAGGTCAAGCTGACACTACTGAAGTCTGCCAGCATAGGCTACCCTAAGGTTACCTGTAGTCTCTTCTAAAGATCATCGCCCCCGGGGCTAGGTCTTTGACCAGGCCTCCTGGTTGCTGTTCTCATCGATCAGGTTGTTGGTGCCCGCCTCCCACAATCCAACGTATGCACCATAGCCCGGCTGATCAGGAACCGATTTTAGGAATTTGTCGAGTTCCCTCTTTAAGATAGCCAGGGATCGTCACTAATTTCCCCTTCGCATGAAGGGAGGATGTTCAAGAGTTATGATCCTCTTTACACTCAACGAGTTCTCTCTCAGTGTGCTCATTGCTCCCTGCTTTTCATTGGAGATATCCTGTACCGTCCGCCAAGGCTCTCGTGTTCATATGTAGTGACTTCGGCCTGCAGATTTGGGACCAATTCCTCCAGCGTCTTCTAGGAGTAGATTATCATGTATCTTTCTCGCCTACGTTCTAGGAAGTACGGTTCTTCCAGTAATTTAGGTGCTTGATTGAGTCTATACGAGCTGTGAAGGTTCTCTGCACATTTTCCTGTTCTACAGTTCCGACTGCCTTGAAACGGGCCGTCAATACACATCAATATTCTAACCTAACGTAGCGTAATAACTGAAATTTGTCTTCGTTGAACATCACCTTGTTGTTAGTATCCCACTGGAAGTCTTGGTTTATATTATCTTGGAGGCTGGCTGTCTATGTGGATGCCACTCTCCTGCAGATTGTAGTATCATCTGCAAATAATGATGGAATGCTATGGCTTCTGTCCCTCTCTATGTCAGATATGTGAATGAGAAAGAGAAGTGGGGCAAGTAGTGCCTCGGGAAATAGAGCTTCTTATTGTAGCAGCCCTTGATTTTACTCTGTTTACTATTATTCGGAGAGTTATGTTAGCTAGGGAGTTAAATATCCATCTGCCTACCTTTGCAGGTATTCCCTTCGCACGCATTTTGTGCGCTCTTACCCAATGATCGCACTTTTCAAAGGCTTTTCCAAAGTCGGTGTACACCCACGTCTGCATTTTGCTTCTCTTCTGGTATATCCAAGACCATGTTGTAATTGTCCAGCAGTTGCGAGACGCAGGAGCGAGCTCTTCTGAACCCATGCTGACCTGGGTTGTGCAACCGCTGCAGTTTCACGTGATTGGTAAACTTGCTTCTGAAAACTCATAAAAAACTTGGTAATGTGGAAAGTCAGCACTCTAAGTCTGACATATTCCAACACCTTGTATAAGCACCATCCTGCGTCATGCAATATGACAGGGAAACACAGCTTGTGTTTCCACTGTGTAACTAACAAAGTATACATAGAATAGGTAGCAACACATTGTTGATGTATCCATTTTTCTAATAAAAATGTATTCTCTCCCTTTCCCTCCCCTCTCTCTCTTCTGCCCGTGTTTTCCTCATCTCCCTCCCTCCCTCCCTGCCTGGGACTAACCGAGGGGCAGTATAACCTAACAAAAGAGTGGACCCAGTAGTGTGTTTGAAGCGTTTATGTTGTCTACTGGATCATCCTTACTACTGTTGCTGCCTTCACTGTTGCTGCTACTACTGCTGCCTTCACTGTTGCTGCTACTACTGCTGCCTTCACTGTTGCTGCTACTACTGCTGCCTTCACTGTTGCTGCTACTACTGCTGCCTTCACTGTTGCTGCTACTACTGCTGCCTTCACTGTTGCTGCTACTACTGCTGCCTTCACTGTTGCTGCTACTTCTGCTGCCTTCACTGTTGCTGCTACTACTGCTGCCTTCACTGTTGCTGCTACTACTGCTGCCTTCACTGTTGCTGCTACTACTGCTGCCTTCACTGTTGCTGCTACTACT
Source organism: Cherax quadricarinatus (assembly GCF_038502225.1). Classification (NCBI taxonomy): domain Eukaryota; kingdom Metazoa; phylum Arthropoda; class Malacostraca; order Decapoda; family Parastacidae; genus Cherax; species Cherax quadricarinatus. Next base: position 16,121,781 of record NC_091323.1, on the reverse strand, counting down.
GCTGCCTTCACTGTTGCTGCTACTACTGCTGCCTTCACTGTTGCTGCTACTACTGCTGCCTTCACTGTTGCTGCTACTACTGCTGCCTTCACTGTTGCTGCTACTGCCTTCACTGTTGTTGCTACTGCCTTCACTGTTGCTACTACACCTGCTGCCTTCACTGTTGCTGCTACTGCTACTACCTTCACTGTTGCTGCTACTGCTGCTGCCTTCACTGTTGCTGCTAGTGCTGCTGCCTTCACTGTTTATTGCTGATGTCTTCACTGTTGCTGTTGTTACTGCTGTTCACACTGCTGCTGTTGCTGTTCACTCTTCGGCTGTTTTTACTGCTCACACTGCTGCTACCGTTCACAATTCTGCTGTTGCTGGAATACTGTTTTTATTTTTTTGCATCTGTTACTGGTGCTACTGTTGCTACTACTGATACTGTTGTTGCTGCTGCTGTTGCAGCTGTTATTCAAGGCACTGGTGCCAGGGGGTGCAAGGGCAGTGCCACATCCCGTGTTGCTAATACTGTCACTCACTTGTCCCACCAACACTATTTTTTAAATCACTTTTTTTTACCTGATTAGGCATCTCTGAGGGATACCCAATCAGGTATCTCTGAGGGATACCTTGTTTAAATTATCCTGTATCCCTTTGGGATACTTTGTGTATGTTATTAGGTATCCCTGAGGGATACCTTGTTTATGTTTTCACGTATCCCTGTGGGATACCTTGTTTATGTTATCAGATATTCCCGAGGCAGTATATACCTTCAGTCGAGAACAGAGGAGGCAACAGAAACAGTAGAGGTGTAAAGACGATATAATCAGTCCATCACCCTTGAAGACGTAGTTATGAGGTGGTAGTCTGAGGGACAGTGATGGTAACTAGTACAGTGATGGTAACTAGTACAGTGATGGTAACTAGTACAGTGGTGGTAACTAGTACAGTGATGGTAACTAGTACAGTGATGGTAACTAGTACAGTGATGGTAACTAGTACAGTGATGGTAACTAGTACAGTGGTGGTAGTCTGAGGGACAGTGATGGTAACTAGTACAGTGATGGTAACTAGTACAGTGGTGGTAACTAGTACAGTGGTGGTAACTAGCACAGTGATGGTAACTAGTACAGTGATGGTAACTAGTACAGTGATGGTAACTAGTACAGTGGTGGTAACTAGTACAGTGGTGGTAACTAGTACAGTGATGGTAACTAGTACAGTGATGGTAACTAGTACAGTGGTGGTAGTCTGAGGGACAGTGATGGTAACTAGTACAGTGATGGTAACTAGTACAGTGGTGGTAACTAGTACAGTGATGGTAACTAGTACAGTGATGGTAACTAGTACAGTGATGGTAGCTAGTACAGTGATGGTAACTAGTACAGTGGTGGTAACTAGTCCAGTGATGGTAACTAGTACAGTGATGGTAACTAGTACACTGATGGTAACTAGTACAGTGATGGTAACTAGTACAGTGATGGTAGCTAGTACAGTGATGGTAACTAGTACAGTGGTGGTAACTAGTCCAGTGATGGTAACTAGTACAGTGATGGTAACTAGTACACTGATGGTAACTAGTACAGTGATGGTAACTAGTACAGTGATGGTAGCTAGTACAGTGATGGTAACTAGTACAGTGGTGGTAACTAGTCCAGTGATGGTAACTAGTACAGTGGTGGTAACTAGTCCAGTGATGGTAACTAGTACAGTGATGGTAACTAGTCCAGTGATGGTAACTAGTACAGTGATGGTAACTAGTACAGTGGTGGTAACTAGTACAGTGATGGTAACTAGTACAGTGATGGTAACTAGTCCAGTGATGGTAACTAGTACAGTGGTGGTAACTAGTACAGTGATGGTAACTAGTACAGTGATGGTAACTAGTACAGTGATGGTAACTAGTACAGTGGTGGTAACTAGTACAGTGATGGTAACTAGTACAGTGATGGTAACTAGTACAGTGATGGTAACTAGTACAGTGGTGGTAACTAGTACAGTGATGGTAACTAGTACAGTGATGGTAACTAGTACAGTGATGGTAACTAGTACAGTGGTGGTAACTAGTACAGTGATGGTAACTAGTACAGTGATGGTAACTAGCACAGTGATGGTAACTAGTACAGTGGTGGTAACTAGTACAGTGATGGTAACTAGTACAGTGATGGTAACTAGTACAGTGGTGGTAGCTAGTACAGTGATGGTAACTAGTACAGTGATGGTAACTAGTACAGTGATGGTAACTAGTACAGTGGTGGTAACTAGTACAGTGATGGTAACTAGTACAGTGATGGTAACTAGTACAGTGATGGTAACTAGTACAGTGGTGGTAACTAGTACAGTGATGGTAACTAGTACAGTGATGGTAACTAGTACAGTGATGGTAACTAGTACAGTGATGGTAACTAGTACAGTGGTGGTAACTAGTACAGTGGTGGTAACTAGTAGTGATGGTAACTAGTACAGTGATGGTAACTAGTACAGTGGTGGTAACTAGTACAGTGATGGTAACTAGTACAGTGACGGTAACTAGTACAGTGATGGTAACTAGTACAGTGGTGGTAACTAGTACAGTGATGGTAACTAGTACAGTGGTGGTAACTAGTACAGTGATGGTAACTAGTACAGTGATGGTAACTAGTACAGTGGTGGTAACTAGTACAGTGATGGTAACTAGTACAGTGATGGTAACTAGTACAGTGGTGGTAACTAGTACAGTGATGGTAACTAGTACAGTGATGGTAACTAGTACAGTGATGGTAACTAGTACAGTGATGGTAACGTACAGTGATGGTAACTAGCACAGTGATGGTAACTAGTACAGTGGTGGTAACTAGTACAGTGATGGTAACTAGTACAGTGATGGTAACTAGTACAGTGATGGTAACTAGTACAGTGATGGTAACTAGTACAGTGGTGGTAACTAGTCCAGTGATGGTAACTAGTACAGTGATGGTAACTAGTACAGTGATGGTAACTAGTACAGTGATGGTAACTAGTACAGTGCTGGTAACTAGCACAGTGATGGTAACTAGTACAGTGATGGTAACTAGTACAGTGATGGTAACTAGCACAGTGATGGTAACTAGTACAGTGATGGTAACTAGTACAGTGCTGGTAACTAGCACAGTGATGGTAACTAGTACAGTGATGGTAACTAGTACAGTGCTGGTAACTAGCACAGTGATGGTAACTAGTACAGTGATGGTAACTAGTACAGTGATGGTAACTAGCACAGTGATGGTAACTAGTACAGTGATGGTAACTAGCACAGTGCTGGTAACTAGCACACAGTTTATGGTACACTGCAAGCTGATAACACAGTAACACAGTGCTGATAACACAGTGCTGATAACACAGTAACACAGTGCTGATAACACAGTGCTGATAACACAGTAACACAGTGCTGATAACACAGTAACACAGTGCTGATAACACAGTAACACAGTGCTGATAACACAGTAACACAGTGCTGATAACACAGTGCTGATAACACAGTAACACAGTGCTGATAACACAGTAACACAGTGCTGATAACACAGTAACACAGTGCTGATAACACAGTAACACAGTGCTGATAACACAGTAACACAGTGCTGATAACACAGTGCTGATAACACAGTAACACAGTGCTGATAACACAGTAACACAGTGCTGATAACACAGTAACACAGTGCTGATAACACAGTAACACAGTGCTGATAACACAGTAACACAGTGCTGATAACACAGTAACACAGTGCTGATAACACAGTAACACAGTGCTGATAACACAGTGCTGATAACACAGTAACACAGTGCTGATAACACAGTAACACAGTGCTGATAACACAGTAACACAGTGCTGATAACACAGTAACACAGTGCTGATAACACAGTAACACAGTGCTGATAACACAGTAACACAGTGCTGATAACACAGTAACACAGTGCTGATAACACAGTAACACAGTGCTGATAACACAGTAACACAGTGCTGATAACACAGTAACACAGTGCTGATAACACAGTAACACAGTGCTGATAACACAGTAACACAGTGCTGATAACACAGTAACACAGTGCTGATAACACAGTAACACAGTGCTGATAACACAGTAACACAGTGCTGATAACACAGTGCTGATAACACAGTAACACAGTGCTGATAACACAGTGCTGATAACACAGTAACACAGTGCTGATAACACAGTAACACAGTGCTGATAACACAGTAACACAGTGCTGATAACACAGTAACACAGTGCTGATAACACAGTAACACAGTGCTGATAACACAGTAACACAGTGCTGATAACACAGTAACACAGTGCTGATAACACAGTGCTGATAACACAGTAACACAGTGCTGATAACACAGTAACACAGTGCTGATAACACAGTGCTGATAACACAGTAACACAGTGCTGATAACACAGTGCTGATAACACAGTAACACAGTGCTGATAACACAGTAACACAGTGCTGATAACACAGTAACACAGTGCTGATAACACAGTAACACAGTGCTGATAACACAGTAACACAGTGCTGATAACACAGTAACACAGTGCTGATAACACAGTAACACAGTGCTGATAACACAGTAACACAGTGCTGATAACACAGTAACACAGTGCTGATAACACAGTAACACAGTGCTGATAACACAGTGCTGATAACACAGTAACACAGTGCTGATAACACAGTAACACAGTGCTGATAACACAGTAACACAGTGCTGATAACACAGTAACACAGTGCTGATAACACAGTGCTGATAACACAGTAACACAGTGCTGATAACACAGTAACACAGTGCTGATAACACAGTAACACAGTGCTGATAACACAGTGCTGATAACACAGTAACACAGTGCTGATAACACAGTAACACAGTGCTGATAACACAGTAACACAGTGCTGATAACACAGTAACACAGTGCTGATAACACAGTAACACAGTGCTGATAACACAGTAACACAGTGCTGATAACACAGTAACACAGTGCTGATAACACAGTAACACAGTGCTGATAACACAGTAACACAGTGCTGATAACACAGTAACACAGTGCTGATAACACAGTAACACAGTGCTGATAACACAGTAACACAGTGCTGATAACACAGTAACACAGTGCTGATAACACAGTAACATCTAACACTTCAAGATAATATTAACACCACTAACAACCCTCACCTGTCAACAACTGATTTCTGATAGTGGTCCCTGATTATCTTTGATAGTGGTCCTTGATAATCTTTGACAGTGGTCCCTGATTACCTTTGATAGTGATCCTTGATAATCTTTTTCAGTGGTCCCTGATTATCTTTGATAGTGGTCCTTGATAATCTTTGATAGTGGTCCCTGATTATCTTTCATAGTGGTCCTTGATAATCTTTGATAGTGGTCCCTGATTATCTTTGATAGTGGTCCTTGATAATCTTTGATAGTGGTCCCTGATTATCTTTGATAGTGGTCCTTGATAATCTTTGATAGTGGTCCCTGATTATCTGTGATAGTGGTCCTTGGTAATCTTTGATATTGGTCTTCGATAATCTTTGATAGTTGTCCTTGATAATCTTTGATAGTTGTCCTTGATAATCTTTGATAGTGGTAGTTGATAATCTTTGATGGTGGTCCTTGATAATCTTTGATAGTGGTTCTTGATAATCTTTGAAAGTGGTCCTTGATAATCTTTGATAGTGGTCCTTGATAATATTTGATAGAGGTCCTTGATAATCTTTGATAGTAGTTCTTGATAATCTTTGATAGTGGTCCTTTATAATCTTTGATAGTGGTTCTTGATAATCTTTGATAGTGGTCCTTGATAATCTTTGATTGTTGTCCTTGGTAATCTCTGATAATGATCCTTGATAGTCTTTGATAGTGGTCCTTGATAATCTTTGATAGTGGTCCTTGATAATCTTTGATAGTTGTCCTTGATAATCTTTGATAGTGGTCTTTGATAACTGTCCTTGGTAATCTCTGATAGTGATCCTTGATAATCTTTAATAGTTGTCCTTAATAATATTTGATAGTTGTCCTTGGTAATCTCTGATAGTGATCCTTGATAATCTTTGATAGTTGTCCTTGATAATCTTTGATAGTTGTCCTTGGTAATCTCTGATAGTGATCCTTGATAATCTTTGATAGTCGTCCTTGATAATCTTTGATAGTGGTCGTTGATAATCTTTGATAGTTGTCCTTGGTAATCTCTGATAGTGATCCTTGATAATCTTTGATAGTCGTCCTTGATAATCTTTGATAGTGGTCCTTGATAATCTTTGATAGTTGTCCTTGATTATCTTTGATAGTGGTCCTTGATAATCTTTGATAGTTGTCCTTGATAATCTTTGATATGCATTGTTCCCTCTGTTCATTCTTAAGAACATAAGAATATTTAAGCCTACCTAACATAGGCCTACTGGTCTATGTTAGGTAGGCCCTCACCACACTCACACGGTCCTTTTATTATTTAGATTTGTGTTTGTGTGGGTGACGGTCATCCCGTGGAAGGTAGAGCAAGAACATGTGGTGACGGTCATCCCGTGGAAGGTAGAGCAAGAACATGTGGTGACGGTCATCCCGTGGAAGGTAGAGCAAGAACATGTGGTGACGGTCATCCCGTGGAAGGTAGAGCAAGAACATGTGGTGACGGTCATCCCGTGGAAGGTAGAGCAAGAACATGTGGTGACGGTCATCCCGTGGAAGGTAGAGCAAGAACATGTGGTGACGGTCATCCCGTGGAAGGTAGCACAAGAACATGTGGTGACGGTCATCCCGTGGAAGGTAGAGCAAGAACATGTGGTGACGGTCATCCCGTGGAAGGTAGAGCAAGAACATGTGGTGACGGTCATCCCGTGGAAGGTAGAGCAAGAACATGTGGTGACGGTCATCCCGTGGAATGTAGCACAAGAACATGTGGTGACGGTCATCCCGTGGAAGGTAGAGCAAGAACATGTGGTGACGGTCATCCCGTGGAAGGTAGAGCAAGAACATGTGGTGACGGTCATCCCGTGGAAGGTAGAGCAAGAACATGTGGTGACGGTCATCCCGTGGAAGGTAGAGCAAGAACATGTGGTGACGGTCATCCCGTGGAAGGTAGAGCAAGAACATGTGGTGACGGTCATCCCGTGGAAGGTAGCACAAGAACATGTGGTGACGGTCATCCCGTGGAAGGTAGAGCAAGAACATGTGGTGACGGTCATCCCGTGGAAGGTAGAGCAAGAACATGTGGTGACGGTCATCCCGTGGAAGGTAGCACAAGAACATGTGGTGACGGTCATCCCGTGGAAGGTAGAGCAAGAACATGTGGTGACGGTCATCCCGTGGAAGGTAGAGCAAGAACATGTGGTGACGGTCATCCCGTGGAAGGTAGAGCAAGAACATGTGGTGACGGTCATCCCGTGGAAGGTAGCACAAGAACATGTGGTGACGGTCATCCCGTGGAAGGTAGAGCAAGAACATGTGGTGACGGTCATCCCGTGGAAGGTAGAGCAAGAACATGTGGTGACGGTCATCCCGTGGAAGGTAGAGCAAGAACATGTGGTGACGGTCATCCCGTGGAAGGTAGAGCAAGAACATGTGGTGACGGTCATCCCGTGGAAGGTAGAGCAAGAACATGTGGTGACGGTCATCCCGTGGAAGGTAGCACAAGAACATGTGGTGACGGTCATCCCGTGGAAGGTAGAGCAAGAACATGTGGTGACGGTCATCCCGTGGAAGGTAGAGCAAGAACATGTGGTGACGGTCATCCCGTGGAAGGTAGCACAAGAACATGTGGTGACGGTCATCCCGTGGAAGGTAGAGCAAGAACATGTGGTGACGGTCATCCCGTGGAAGGTAGAGCAAGAACATGTGGTGACGGTCATCCCGTGGAAGGTAGAGCAAGAACATGTGGTGACGGTCATCCCGTGGAAGGTAGAGCAAGAACATGTGGTGACGGTCATCCCGTGGAAGGTAGCACAAGAACATGTGGTGACGGTCATCCCGTGGAAGGTAGCACAAGAACATGTGGTGACGGTCATCCCGTGGAAGGTAGAGCAAGAACATGTGGTGACGGTCATCCCGTGGAAGGTAGAGCAAGAACATGTGGTGACGGTCATCCCGTGGAAGGTAGAGCAAGAACATGTGGTGATGGTCATCCCGTGGAAGGTAGCACAAGAACATGTGGTGACGGTCATCCCGTGGAAGGTAGCACAAGAACATGTGGTGACGGTCATCCCGTGGAAGGTAGAGCAAGAACATGTGGATACACAAAAGTTCCCAGAACAGTTACCAGGAGAATTCCTGGTAATATATTTACTGTTTATGTTCCATCTTTTGCAGTCAAATTTAGGATATATGCTTAGACTGTCTCATCCACGTACCTGTCTGATCTATATTTATAATTTCCTTGAATATCAGTGATACTGCTTGCTAATTTGTTTCACTAATTTGCTTAGTTTAAAACACCTGCTGCAAGTTCTTCGTTGGTTAGGCGGGGATTTCTGATGGTTCAGTTTTAGTTATGGTGAAGAATATTGCATTTGATGACCCGTGATAACTTGGGACGAGCAATAAAGACCTCTAGTGACTTTTGATGACCGTGAAAATGATGGGGAACAGTTATGAGGTCATCAAAACATGTTCCGCCTCACTTAGCAAATGAAGAGCGTGGGCTGGTAACGACCCTCCCTCCATTACTGTCGCCTTAATCACCAATACACAATTATCAGCCCACTCAGTGGAGCTTGATAGGATTGTTACGCAGTATCTGCTCGTTACGCACCTCGCGTATTATTTTCTCTACTTAATATAGCAATTTTTTTGTATTTTGTTTTGCAAGATAATTGATGCAAATTTTTGGTGCATGGAATATAATGACTGCATCACTCACTACTTGTTTGGATTTTCCGCCTTTCATATTTGCTTTATTCTTTGTGTTTTCTTGTCTACGATACATTGTCTTTACTCCTGTGTGTGTGTGTATGTGTGTGTGTGTGTGTGTGTGTGTGTGTGTGTGTGTGTGTGTGTGTGTGTGTATGGTGGCAGAGATCCGGTCTCAGCTCCTGGCCCCGCCTCCCCAATTGCCTCATGCCAAATTCATTCCTCCCTAGCCTTGTAGGTATTGTCGTTCCTGCTCTTAAAACTGTATATGTAGTCATCATGGTCATTCCACTTCCTCTCCCCCCTGTGGCCCCGTATACCTGTTTCTCGCCTCTCAAACAGTCTAACTCTGTCAACCTTATCAATTACTCTGAATATTATGATTATGTATATTGATTTCATGTATCTTTATTCCTCTTTCTTCTAATGTTATCAGGCTCACTTCCTTCACGCTCTCTTCATGGTTCATATTAATTGACACTGGGACTAGTCTTGTTACATACCTCTGCATATTCTTCACTTTCTTCATATGCATTATCAAGTGCGGGTTCTTTGTTGGGGCTGCATACTCCAAGATGGGTTTGGTATATGTTATATAAAGGGTCTTGAATGAAGTTATGTCGAAATCTCTGAAGGCTTGTCTTAGGTTTGTTAGACGATCATTGTCTGCAGAGGTTATTCTGTTGGTGTGTGCCTCCGACGGTGTTCTTAGCACTGTGCTCTTTAAGTGAGGTCTGCAGTCTCTGCCCCCCGAGTCTATATTCCGTGGCTGGTCTTCTTGCTTTTACCCAGTCTTCATGACCGTCCATTTGCTGGTGCTGAGTACAGGTAACCACTTATCTGACCAGTCTTGGAGGTTGTCTAGATCCATTTGTATCCTTTCCTTGCTCTCGTTAGTTTTTATCCTTGTTAGTGTTACATCGTCAACACACAGATACGTCTGACTCGGTCATATCTGATACGTCAGTCACAACCCAGGGCAGCATGAGTTTAGAGCAGGTCGCTCCTACCTCTCGCAAGTATTGGACCACTGTGACATAGTCTATACCGCACTTTGGGGCAAACGGAATGTAGATGTAGTATTCACAACCTTTGCAAAGGCTTCAGCAAGTGCGATCATGGTGTAATAGCGCACAAAATGTGTGTAAAAGGAAAACTGGAAAAGTGGGTAGACAGATTTTAAACTTTCTAACAAACCGAACAGAGTAATAGTAAACAGAGTTAAATCGGAGGCTGGGACAGTGAAAAGTTCTGTTCCCTAAGGTACAGTACTCTCCCCCATCATGTTCCTCATGCTCATATCTGACATAGATAGAGAGGTAAATCATAGCACCGTATCAACATTTGAAGATGATATTAGAGTTTATATGAGAGTGTCAGCCACTGAGGACAGTGTAACTCTCTAAGCGGATATAAACTAAGTCTTCCAGTGGGCCGCAGAAAACATGATGTTCAATAAGGACAAATTTCAGTTACTCAATTATGAAAAACTTGGGGAAATAAAAGTTAGAACTGAGGACAAAACAAATTTTAACAACATAACATAGTAGAAAACTAATGTGAAGAACTTAGGAGTCATAATGTCGGAGGATCTCACTTTCAAGGATCACAACAATGCCATTATCACAACCACGACGATAATGATAGGATGGATAGCAAGAACCTTCCTAACAAGAGATGGCAAATCAATGATGATCCTCTTTAAATCACTTGTTCTCTCTCGGTTGGAATACTGCTGTACTCTAACAGCCTCCCTTAAGGCGGTGAAACTGCAGTTTTAAAGAATGTGTCTTCACTGCATGTAAAAGCTCAGTCAAAAACCTTAATTACGTGGGATGTTTGAAATCCCTTGACCTGTACTCCTTGGAACGCAGACGAGAAAGATACATAATAATTTACACCCTGAAACCCCTAGGGGGACTAGTCCCAAATCTACACACAGAAATTACTCCCTGCGAAAACAAGTCTCGACAGACGGTGCAATATACTCCGAATGAAAAGCAGGGGCGCCTTGAGTACACTGATAGACAAACAATAAATGTAGGGTCCCAAGACTGTTCAAAAGCCTCCCATCATACATGAGGGAGGATTACCAATAGACTCCTAGCTGTCTTCAAGAAGGAACTGGATAGTATCCTGAAAGCAGTTCCTGGCCAGCTGGACTGTGGTTCTTACATTGGAATGAGTGATGCCAGCAGTATTAACCTGGTTGATTAGGCCCTTGTTGGGAGGAGTGTTCCAAGACAGTGCTTCTGCTCCCTTATCAGGTCCCATTTCCTTCGATGTATCTAGCTAACCTTAAAGCTTTTCTTTTTATTTACCTCCATCCTTGTTGTTTGTATGTTTTCCAGTACAGTTTAGTGTATCCCTTTGCTCTAGCCTCTCTGGTATTGCTCTTGTTTCCGCCATGAACACCTCATTAATTTGGTTGTTCAACACTTCACAGACTTCCTTTTTCCCCAACACAGCCCTCCTCTCCACCATTGTTTCCCAACACAACCCTACTCTCCACCACTGCTACCCAGCACAACCCTACTCTCCACCACTGCTGCCCAACACAACCCTACTCTCCACCATTGCTACCCAACACAACCCTACTCTCCACCACTGCTGCCCAACACAACCCTACTCTCCTCCACTGCTGCCCAACACAACCCTACTCTCCTCCACTGCTGCCCAACACAACCCTACTCTCCTCCACTGCTGCCCAACACAACCCTACTCTCCTCCACTGCTGCCCAACACAACCCTACTCTCCTCCACTGCTGCCCAACACAACCCTACTCTCCTCCACTGCTGCCCAACACAACCCTACTCTCCACCACTGCTGCCCAACACAACCCTACTCTCCACCACTGCTGCCCAACACAACCCTACTCTCCACCACTGCTGCCCAACACAACCCTACTCTCCACCACTGCTGCCCAACACAACCCTACTCTCCTCCACTGCTGCCCAACACAACCCTACTCTCCACCACTGCTGCCCAACACAACCCTACTCTCCACCACTGCTGCCCAACACAACCCTACTCTCCACCACTGCTGCCCAACACAACCCTACTCTCCACCACTGCTGCCCAACACAGCCGTACTCTCCACCACTGCTGCACAACATAATCCTACTCTCCACCACTGGTGCCCAACACACCCCTACTCTCCACCACTGCTGCACAACATAATCCTACTCTCCACCACTACTGCCCAACACAACCCTACTCTCCACCACTGCTGCCCAACACAACCCTACTCTCCACCACTGCTACCCAACACAACCCTACTCTCCACCACTGCTACCCAACACAACCCTACTCTCCACCACTGCTGCCCAGCACAACCCTACTCTCCACCACTGCTGCCCAACACAACCCTACTCTCCACCAGTGCTACCCAACACAACCCTACTCTCCACCACTGCTACCCAGCACAACCCTACTCTCCATCACTGCTGATCAACACAACTCTCCTCTCCACCACTGCTACCCAACACAACCCTACTCTCCACCACTGCTACCCAACACAACCCTACTCTCCACCACTGCTACCCAACACAACCCTACTCTCCACCACTGCTGCCCAGCACAACCCTACTCTCCACCACTGCTGCCTAACACAACCCTACTCTCCACCACTGCTACCCAACACAACCCTACTCTCCACTACTGCTACCCAACACAACCCTACTCTCCACCACTGCTGCCCAGCACAACCCTACTCTCCATCACTGCTGATCAACACAACCCTACTCTCCACCACTGCTGCCCAATACAACCCTCCTCTTTACCGCTGCTACACAACACAACCCTAGTACTTTCAGCCACTGCTCGCTTGAGCAAATCTTACTCTCCACCACTGTTCCCCAACACAACCCCTGTTCTCCAACATAACACAGTCACTTTCTTCTGGATCATCCAGCAGCATCACCAACATAACACAGTCACTTTCCCCTGGATCATCCAGCAGCATCACCAACATAACACAGTCACTTCTGGATCATCCAGCAGCATCACCAACATAACACAGTGACTTTCCCCTGGATCATCCAGCAGCATCACCAACATAACACAGTCACTTCTGGATCATCCAGCAGCATCACCAACATAACACAGTCACTTTCCTCTTTATCATCCAGCAGCATCACCAACATAACACAGTCACTTTCCTCTGGATCATCCAGCAGCATCACCAACATAACATAGTCACTTTCCTCTGGATCATCCAGCAGCATCACCAACATAACATAGTCACTTTTCTCTGGATCATCCAGCAGCATCACCAACATAACAGTCACTTTCCTCTGGATCATCCAGCAGCATCACCAACATAACACAGTCACTTTCCTCTGGATCATCCAGCAGCATCACCAACATAACACAGTCACTTTCCTCTGGATCATCCAGCAGCATCACCAACATAACACAGTCACTTTCCCCTGGATCATCCAGCAGCATCACCAACATAACACAGTCACTTCTGGATCATCCAGCAGCATCACCAACATAACACAGTCATTTTCCTCTGGATCATCCAGCAGCATCACCAACATAACACAGTCACTTTCCTCTTTATCATCCAGCAGCATCACCAACATAACACAGTCACTTTCCTCTGGATCATCCAGCATCACCAGCAAAACAGTCACTTTCCTCTGGATCATCCAGCAGCATCACCAACATAACACAGTCACTTTCCTCTGGATCATCCAGCAGCATCACCAACATAACACAGTCACTTTCCTCTGGATCATCCAGCAGCATCACCAACATAACACAGTCATTTTCCTCTGGATCATCCAGCAGCATCACCAACATAACACAGTCACTTTCCTCTGGATCATCCAGCAGCATCACCAACATAACACAGTCACTTTCCTCTGGATCATCCAGCAGCATCACCAACATAACACAGTCACTTTCCTTTAGATCAACATCAACAATAAAACTGGCCCATACTCGCGACATTCACACACTAAGTGTCTTCCCAGTTTCTTAACATAATGGCCCTGATGCACAACCTGGCCGCCGCTGAATCTACATTACTCATGACTTGCACGTTAATTCGATAAAGCAGAAACAGTGTCTGTTGGTTGATGGTGCGGGGAAATAATTCTGTCAACAAGGAATATGACAAGTGTATGGGAACAAGGAGTAGGAATTTTACGAGCGAGGGGAGAGTGTTGCCGCCGCCTTACACGCTTAAACACTCTGTTTCCCTCACAAGTGACGTTGGTAGTATACTGAATATACTTCACTGTATGTAAGGGTATACTTTCATAGGAGAGGTTTACGACACCCAGGGGGGAAAACAGAAGTAAGGAAATTAAAATTATAAGTTTTGAGAATAGCTGGCAGGTGGTGATGGTGGCGGTGTTGGGCCTGGTGCTAGCCATGAGAGAGTTTTATCTGTCAAAGTACCACCAGTGTTGTTTATATCGCAGCATCTTTCCTCACCCCCCCCCCACCCGTCCCCAACACTAACCTTCCCCGAGCAACCCTCCCCCTCAACACTTCTGTCTTGCAACATTCTGTCTGTCTGTTCTGTACTGGAGTGAGGACCGTCAGTGGTAACCCACGACAGAGTGAGGACCGTCAGTGGTAACCCACGACAGAGTGAGGACCGTCAGTGGTAACTCACGACAGAGTGAGGACCGTCAGTGGTAACCCACGATAGAGTGAGGACCGTCAGTGGTAACCCACGACAGAGTGAGGACCGTCAGTGGTAACCCACGACAGAGTGAGGACCGTCAGTGGTAACCCACGACAGAGTGAGGATCGTCAGTGGTAACCCACGACAGAGTGAGGATCGTCAGTGGTAACCCACGATAGAGTGAGGACCGTCAGTGGTAACCCACGACAGAGTGAGGACCGTCAGTGGTAACCCACGACAGAGTGATAACCGTCAGTGGTAACCCACGATAGAGTGAGGACCGTCAGTGGTAACCCACGACAGAGTGAGGATCGTCAGTGGTAACCCACGATAGAGTGAGGACCGTCAGTGGTAACCCACGACAGAGTGAGGACCGTCAGTGGTAACCCACGACAGAGTGAGAACCGTCAGTGGTAACCCACGACAGAGTGAGTACCGTCAGTGGTAACCCACGACACAGTGAGTACCGTCAGTGGTAACCCACGACAGAGTGAGTACCGTCAGTGGTAACCCACGACAGAGTGAGAACCGTCAGTGGTAACCCACGACAGAGTGAGTACCGTCAGTGGTAACCCACGACAGAGTGAGTACCGTCAGTGGTAACCCACGACAGAGTGAGTACCGTCAGTGGTAACCCACGACATAATTAATGTAATAATGCTTCAGAATTTATATATATGATGAAATTAATGCACTGTGAGGAGAATGTTACAGAGGAAGACATCCTGAGAGCCTATATTGGAAGACATAACATGAAGAGAAATGTGATTAAAGTTTACAAATGGGAGAGAAATTGAAACAGAGGAGATAAACCTGAGGTTTAAAGAATGTCTAGTCAAGAAAGAGCTTCACTGGATTCAAGTTAGATTATTTCAGATTTAGAAAGGATACAGGAAAGTACTCAACACTATAGATGAGAGGAACAGTAATAATAATAATATCTTCATTACTACAAGTATATGTACAAGGTATGTAGTCCTAGCTGACATCATTGACGTACTACTATATAGAAAGCCCCTTGTAATACAATGCATTTTGAGGAAATTAGGTCAAATTTGTCCCAGAATGCAACCCGCACCAGTCGATTAACTCCCAGGTACCCATTTTACTGATGATTGAACACAGACCATAAGTGTCTTATGGAAACACATCCTAATGTTTTCCAGTCGTACCGGGGATCGATCCCCGGACCTCACTGTGTGAGCTGAGTGCGCTAGTGATTGACCTACGGGACACTAGTGAGTCACTGAAAGTAACACTTTGGGTAGCTTTAAAATTAACTTGGACAAATATGAGTGAGGAGGAATGGGTTTGAGAGGATCCTATCTAGCATGGGACAGTAGGCCTCGTGCGGTACTTCACTAGTCTTATGTTCTTATGAAAGGCATTATGAACACAGGTACTGTTATATGGCTTCTTGTACCTGGCAATAAAGATGGAATACCAGCGAGGGAACAGTCAATGGAGGAATGTTAAAAGTATAAGCATACACTAAACACTGTGTTTTCGAGTGCCAGTATGTTCCTCCCATCATTGTTATTTACAATACTTACCCGAGATTCTGGCAGATAACATAATATAAATAGTTTAAAAGAATCAGATGGTAAGGCAAGACGAGAGACGTGTTTTATTATGTAAACACATTTATGTCCCTGGACTCTCTCTAATCCACCCTCTCTCTCTATCTTCCTCAATCCTCCACTCCCACCCTCCCTCTCACCCTCCCTCTGACACTCTCTTCCTCCCTCCCTAACTATCCCATCTCCCCCCCCACTTCCTATATCCTCCTCTCTTTCCCTCTATCCTGCGCTCCCTTTCCCCTTTCCTTCGTCTTTCCCATTTTATCTTCTTCACTCATTCCCTCTTTTCCCTTTGTCATAGTAAACATTGAGGATTTCAAGCACGTTAACTATAGAAGTGGGCTCCTCACTGAAGCAAATATTGTGTCTGGAGGATTTACAGAAACGCGGGAGGTTTTGGTAGCTGAGATAACGATAAAAAGTGCAACATTTTTAGATATAATAGAGTAAATAAGTCACAGGGAGTAATAGGACTGTATGTGAAAGACAAATTTTGTTATACATAGCTGTGGAATCCATCGAATGATACAGTAGGAGTTGTAGATACTAAAATGGAAAATGGGGATCTAGTAATTATTCTTACAAACCACGGTCAGCAACAGCCTAGGAATATACGGAGTAGATAAAGATGATAGATAGCTGCCGTGATGATCTTTCAAACCAATCTCCAAATATTACCCTCACTGAAGATTTCAACCTCCCAAATATGAATTGGAAGATGGGAAATTATTGTGTGGTACCAGAAATAGTTCCTGAAACACTAGCTCAACAAGTACACACAAGGGAGCCTGGAGAAAAGTTTGCTTGATCCAACATGTAACAGAACCCACTGGAAATTAAATTACATTCGATTTGATCTTCACCAACAACGAGGTACTAATCAGAGACATAATTACAAATAAGATATACCTTAATCACAACATCATGACAGTTCGGAAAAGGTATATATTTAGGAGCGGAAAACATCAGAAATAGTGCTCGAGAATCAAATTCAGTCAATTTAACTTCAGCAGTGAGGGGATTAACTGGGACAAAAATAAATAACCATCAGCCATACCCTGCAAAACAGTACTGAACATCCTAAACCCTAACCTGTACTTGGGAAAGCTGAGGACACAAGTATATACGACCTGCATTAAATATCTACCATTGAGAAAAACCTTAAAGAAGATCAGATATAGACAAATAGTACAGAAGAATATGCAGAAGGGGAAAAAGAATTTCTGAAGTGTTTAAAAATGTAAATATGTCTAAAGGAAGGAGAGATAATCTTAGCCCAGAAATTACCGAGATAGAGTAAGTTTATTCAGGTATACACAAATAGTTACACAGATTATCATACATAGCAGCATATGTGTAGACAACCTGGGATAACCCAAAAAATTCAGTGACTTATTTACACCACACAAGACGGAAGAACCACAACGGCAGCAAAAGCCATCCAAGATATTTGAAGGAACCCAAATATTTCTACACATGAGCAGAATCCAAAATAAGAGGTACATATAGAATTGAACTCTTAATCACAGAAGGTTCATACACTGATAATGGAAACGAAAAGAGTGGTAATGTGGAAGACCAATATGAATCAATATTCAGAAATCTACTAAATGAAAGCAAAGCCGAGGAAGCGGATTTTTTTTTTTTTTGCATTGCCTCTGAAAGGCACACAGCTCGTAATTGACATAAACACTAATTCTGCAGAAATTAAAAAAAAAAAAGAACAGAAAACATGCTTATTGATGCAGCACCTGGACGAGATGCATGGAATTCTTTATTCGTAAAGAAATACAGTAGTAGTACATAGCAGTAAACTGAACAAAATCCAGCATTAACAAAGTAAAAGGCTCAGTACCCTAAGGTACTGTCCTTGTGCCTTTACTGTTTCTTATCCTCATAGCAGACACTGGTAAAAATACTCACCACAGTTTCATATCATTATTTACGGATGATACGAAATAAGCATGAAAATCACTTCGGTGGAAGACTGGAAAAAATGCAGGAAGATATAAAATAAATCCTTCAGTGGCAGTGGAGAATAACTTAACCTTCAGTGGTAACAAGATATAGAAAGAGTGAAGAACTCAACAGAGACACTGTGTACAGAATGCAAGATGATTACCAACTAAAACGAAAGTAACCCGTGAAGGATCTAGAAGTAATAATGTCAGTTACCTTTCTTTCAAATAACACACTAAGACAATTGTCACAACAGCTAGAATAATAGGGTGAATAATGAGAACTTTCAAAATAAGGGAAAATAATGCCAGTGGTGATACTGTTCATATTGATTATGCTCTCTTGTTATGAGTATTGTTCAGTATTAACGGGTTTCTTAAGGGCAGGAGAGATATCAGAGCTGAAACAGATTAAAATATAATTTACGACCCATATAGAACAAAAAAACATTTAAGTTTTTGTGAATACCTCGAAGTCCTAAGTATGTACTCGCTGGAATGGTGCACAATGACTTAACAACATACTGGAGTGACGGATGGGGAAGAAAGTACAGAATTAACCCAGTGAAAGGCAGGAGTTCCGTTGGACACCATAAGAGAACACTGTATCAACATCCGTAGACCCAGACTTTTTAATATTGATCAGAAGATATCAGGAACACTGCTGGAACAAGTGTAGAAGTCTTCAATAGAAAGATGGACAAGTACCTCCACTAAGTGCCGGATCAACCAGGCTGTGATGGATATATGGGCCAGCCACAACCCGGTGGACCAGGCAGGCACCAGACAAGCCTGGCCCAGAGCCGGGCTGCGGGAGTAACAAAACTCGGGACACCCACCATAGGGTTGAAGTGTCTCTTCCTTCTCCTCTTCTCTCAAACTCCTTCAGTAACACACCCTTAATCCCATCATGTTTCCCCATTTCTTCCTCCCTTCTTCTACGTCCTTCCCACCCGGTTTCACCGTCCCTCCCCTTTTTCCCCTCTCGGTTTCTCTCTCCCTCCGTCCTTCCTTCCCTCCCTGTCGTTCTTGTCTCCCTCCCCGATAATAAATGTATGAAGAGAGCCATTATCATCAATGTGCTTGTAACTACCAAACGACCACTTAGCTCGTTTGTTGTGAGCTCTGTCTGTGTGGGTGGTGGTTGATGGTGGTGGTAGTGGTTGTTGGTGGTGGTAATGGTGGTGCGGGTTATGGTGGTGGTGGTTGTTGGTGGTACTAGTGGTGGTTGTGGTGGTGGTGGTAATGTTACTAGTCGTGGTTGCGGTAGTAGTGGTAGTGATGATGTTAGTGGTAGTAGTGGTTAGAGATATTGGTGGTGATGATTATAGTAGTAGTAGTAGTGGTAGTGATAATGATGGTGGTGGTTGTGTTAGGGGTAATGGCGGTGATGATGGTATTAGAGGTTGTAATGGATGTAGTAGTGGCGCCGGTGGCAGCAGCGATGGTAGTAGTAGTTGTGGTAGCAACAGCAGCAGTAGTAGTAGTGGTAGTAATTGCAGTTCTTGTAGTTGTAATAGTTGTAGTAGTAGTAGTAGCGTTTGTAGTGGTAGCAGCAGCAGTAGTAGCGGTAGTAGAAGCAGTTGTAGTAGCGGTAGCAGTTGAAATAGTAGTAGTAGTAGTAGTAGTAGTAGTAGTAGTAGTAGTAGTAGGTATAGTAGTTGTGACTTAATAACGCACTCACCAACACACTCAACACACCAGCACACTCACCAACACACTAACACATTCACCAACACACTCGCCAACAAACTGAACAAACTAACACACTTACCAACACACTCACTAACACACTCATCGACACACCCGTGCATTCACCAACACACTCACTAACTCACCAACACATTCACCAACACACTCACTAACTCACCAACACACTCACTAACTCACCAACACACTCACCAACACACTAACACACCAGTACATTCACCAGCACACTCGCCAACACACTCACAAACACACTTGCCAACAAACTGAACAAACTAACACACTCACCAACACACTAAAACCAGTACATTCACCAACACACTCGCCAACACACTCACAAACACACTTGCCAACAAACTGAACAAACTAACACACTCACCAACACACCCTCATCACCACCCTTCTCCGCCTGCTGTTCCATTAGCTGATACCATTGTGTGGGACACTGACCATAGGATTTGAATATAAATGTGTATTTAATGGGTAAACAGAATTATGGGGATTACCAAGCAAATTAGAGAGC
The DNA here is from genome assembly GCF_038502225.1 of Cherax quadricarinatus. NCBI lineage: Eukaryota > Metazoa > Arthropoda > Malacostraca > Decapoda > Parastacidae > Cherax > Cherax quadricarinatus. The sequence continues at coordinate 16,101,529 of NC_091323.1, read as the reverse complement.
TTAATGGGGGTGAGATGAGGCAGTGATCATGTACAGCATGTCATGATGTATTAGTGTGGTGGTACCTGTGATAGTGTGGTTACAGTGTGTATGGTGACCACTGTGTGTGGTGGTGGCTACAGTGTGTGTGGTGGTAGCTACAGTATGTCATGCTGTATCAGTGTGGTTACGCTGTGTGTGTGTGGTGGTTACAGTATGTGGTGGTGGCTGCAGTGTGTGTGTAGTGGTAGTGGCTACGATGTGTGTGGTGGTGGTGGTGGTAGCTTCAGTGTGCGTGGTGGTGGTGGCTACAGTGTGTGTGTTGTGGTGGTGATGGTTACAGTGTGTGAGGTAGTGGCTACAGTGTGTGTGGTGGCCACAGTGTGTGTGGTGGCCACAGTGTGTGTGTGTGTGTGTGTGTGTGTGTGTGGTGGCCACAGTGTGGTGGCCATAGTGTGTGTGGTGGTGGTTACAGTTTGCGTGGTGGTGGTGGTTACAGTATGTGTGGTGGCCGCAGTGTGCGTGGTGGCGACTACAGTGTACGGTGGTTACAGTGTGTGTGGTGGCCGCAGTGTGCGTGGTGGCGACTACAGTGTACGGTGGTTACAGTGTGTGTGGTGGCCGCAGTGTGCGTGGTGGCGACTACAGTGTGTACGATGGCTACAGTGTGTGTGATGGCCACAGTGTGTGTGGTAGTGGCTACATTGTTTGTTCGGGGCTTGACTGTGAATGTGTTTATTGATGGGTAGTACAGTGTGTGTTTGTCTATAGTTGATAATGTGTGTGTTGGTGAGTTGTGCAGTTAGCACTGTATGTTGTAAGTAAAGGGTCTTAACATTTGTAATAGGCAGTGTCTATATAAACGGGAGTGGTGGTGGAGGTGTTGTATTTGTAACTGGTACCGTGTTATAGAGATTATAATTGGCAGAGACTGGTGTGTTGTTTTCCGTAATCTTGGTATGTTTTTATTCCTGTGTGCAACACTGACATGTTAATGAATAGGACACATGTGCAACACATGGGTAGCTTTACTAATGAATGAGACACATGTGCAACACCTGGTAGCTTTACTAATGAATAAGACACATGTGCAACACCTGGTAGCTTTACTAATGAATAAGACACATGTGCAACACCTGGTAGCTTTACTAATGAATGAGACACATGTGCAACACCTGGTAGCTTTACTAATGAATAAGACACATGTGCAACACCTGGGTAGCTTTACTAATGAATAAGACACATGTACAACACCTGATAGCTTTACTAATGAATAAGACACATGTGCAACACCTGGGTAGCTTTACTAATGAATAAGACACATGTGCAACACCTGGTAGCTTTACTAATAAGACACATGTGCAACACCTGGGTAGCTTTACTAATGAATAAGACACATGTGCAACACCTGGTAGCTTTACTAATGAATAAGACACATGTGCAACACCTGGTAGCTTTACTAATGAATAAGACACATGTACAACACCTGGTAGCTTTACTAATGAATAAGACACATGTACAACACCTGGGTAGCTTTACTAATGAATAAGACACATGTACAACACCTGGGTAGCTTTACTAATGAATAAGACACATGTGCAACACCTGGGTAGCTTTACTAATGAATAAGACACATGTGCAACACCTGGTAGCTTTACTAATGAATAAGACACATGTACAACACCTGGTAGCTTTACTAATGAATAAGACACATGTACAACACCTGGTAGCTTTACTAATGAATAAGACACATGTGCAACACCTGGTAGCTTTACTAATGAATAAGACACATGTACAACACCTGGTAGCTTTACTAATGAATAAGACACATGTACAACACCTGGGTAGCTTTACTAATGAATAAGACACATGTGCAATACCTGGGTAGCTTTACTAATGAATAAGACACATGTGCAACACCTGGTAGCTTTACTAATGAATAAGACACATGTACAACACCTGGTAGCTTTACTAATGAATAAGACACATGTACAACACCTGGTAGCTTTACTAATGAATAAGACACATGTGCAACACCTGGTAGCTTTACTAATGAATAAGACACATGTACAACACCTGGTAGCTTTACTAATGAATAAGACACATGTACAACACCTGGGTAGCTTTACTAATGAATAAGACACATGTGCAACACCTGGGTAGCTTTACTAATGAATAAGACACATGTGCAACACCTTGTAGCTTTACTAATGAATAAGACACATGTGCAACACCTGGTAGCTTTACTAATGAATAAGACACATGTACAACACCTGGTAGCTTTACTAATGAATAAGACACATGTACAACACCTGGTAGCTTTACTAATGAATAAGACACATGTACAACACCTGGTAGCTTTACTAATGAATAAGACACATGTACAACACCTGGGTAGCTTTACTAATGAATAAGACACATGTGCAACACCTGGTAGCTTTACTAATGAATAAGACACATGTGCAACACCTGGTAGCTTTACTAATGAATAAGACACATGTACAACACCTGGTAGCTTTACTAATGAATAAGACACATGTACAACACCTGGTAGCTTTACTAATGAATAAGACACATGTACAACACCTGGTAGCTTTACTAATGAATAAGACACATGTACAACACCTGGTAGCTTTACTAATGAATAAGACACATGTACAACACCTGGTAGCTTTACTAATGAATAAGACACATGTGCAACACCTGGGTAGCTTTACTAATGAATAAGACACATGTACAACACCTGGGTAGCTTTACTAATGAATAAGACACATGTGCAACACCTGGTAGCTTTACTAATGAATAAGACACATGTACAACACCTGGGTAGCTTTACTAATGAATAAGACACATGTGCAACACCTGGTAGCTTTACTAATGAATAAGACACATGTGCAACACCTGGTAGCTTTACTAATGAATAAAACACATGTACAACACCTGGTAGCTTTACTAATGAATAAGACACATGTGCAACACCTGGTAGCTTTACTAATGAATAAGACACATGTACAACACCTGGGTAGCTTTACTAATGAATAAGACACATGTACAACACCTGGTAGCTTTACTAATGAATAAGACACATGTGCAACACCTGGTAGCTTTACTAATGAATAAGACACATGTACAACACCTGGTAGCTTTACTAATGAATAAGACACATGTGCAACACCTGGTAGCTTTACTAATGAATAAGACACATGTACAACATCTGGATAGTTTGCCTGTGGAGACGCTTCGCCAGACAGTCTTTGTTAATGTAATACAGAGATAACATACTAGAGACAGTGGTAGATAAGGTAATCAGTCACTCAGTCATGATAGGAGGTGTTCAGTCTCTCAGTCATTATAGGTGTTCGGTCCCTCAATCATGAAATAAGGTGTTCAGTCCATCAGTCATGATAGAAGGTGTTCAGTCACTCACCCATGATAGGTGTTCAATCCCTCAATCATGATAGAAAGTGTTCAGTCACTCAGTCATGATAGAAGGTGTTCAGTTCATCAGTTATGATAGAAGATGTTCAGTCCCTAAATCATGATAGAAATTGTTCAGGCCCACAGCCATGAAAGAAGGTGTTCAGTCCCTCAGTCATGATAGAAGGCGTTCATTTCCTCAGTCATGATAGGTGTTCAGTTCCTCAGTCATGATAGAAGGTGTTCAGTCACTCAGAGATGATAGAAGGTGTTCAGTCCCTCAGTCATGATAGAAGGTGTTCAGCCCCTCGGTCATGAAAGAAGGTGTTCAGTCCCTCAGTCATGATAGAAGGTGTTCAGTCCCTCGGTCATGATAGAAGGTGTTCAGTCCCTCGGTCATAAAAGAAGGTGTTCAGTCCCTCAGTCATTATAGAAGGTGTTCAGGTCATCAGTTATGATAGGTGTTCAGTCCCTCGGTCATAAAAGAAGGTGTTCAGTCACTCAGTCATTATAGAAGGTGTTCAATTCATCAGTTATGATAGGTGTTCAGTCCCTCGCTCATAAAAGAAGGTGTTCAGTCACTCAGTCATGATAGAAGGTGTTCAGTCACTCAGTCATGATAGAAGGTGTTCAGTCCCTCGGTCATGAAAGAAGGTGTTCAGTCCCTCGGTCATGAAAGAAGGTGTTCAGTCCCTCGGTCATGAAAGAAGGTGTTCAGTCCCTCGGTCATGAAAGAAGGTGTTCAGTCCCTCGGTCATGAAAGAAGGTGTTCAGTCCCTCAGTCATGACAGGTGTTCACTCCCTCGGTCATGAAAGAAGGTGTTCAGTCACTCAGTCATTATAGAAGGTGTTCAGTCACTCACCCATGATAGAAGGTGTTCAGTCACTCACCCATGATAGAAGGTGTTCAGTCATTCACCCACGATAGAAGGTGTTCAGTCACTCACCCATGATAGAAGGTGTTCAGTCACTCACCCATAATAGAAGGTGTTCAGTCACTCATCCATGACAGAAGGTGTTCAGTCACTCACCCATGACAGAAGGTGTTCAGTCACTCACCCATAATAGAAGGTGTTCAGTCACTCACCTATGACAGAAGGTGTTCAGTCACTCACCCATAATAGAAGGTGTTCAGTCACTCACCCATGATAGAAGGTGTTCAGTCACTCACCCATGATAGAAGGTGTTCAGTCACTCACCCATGATAGAAGGTGTTCAGTCACTCACCCATGATAGAAGGTGTTCAGTCACTCACCCATAATAGAAGGTGTTCAGTCACTCACCCATGACAGAAGGTGTTCAGTCACTCACCCATGATAGAAGGTGTTCAGTCACTCACCCATGATAGAAGGTGTTCAGTCACTCACCCATAATAGAAGGTGTTCAGTCACTCACCCATAATAGAAGGTGTTCAGTCACTCACCCATAATAGAAGGTGTTCAGTCACTCACCCATGACAGAAGGTGTTCAGTCACTTCTGGTCTGGTTTCTAGAGGAGAACATCTCTCTGGTTTGTGTTCTATTAAAAAACGATTTCAGGAAGAGAGAAGATCAGCAGGTGAGAAGAATCAGCTGATAGGAGGGATCAGCTGGTAGGATTACCTGGTGTGAAGGATCACTGGTAGAAAGGATCAGCTGGCGAGAAGGATTAGCTGGTATGAAGGTTCACTGGTAGGATCAGCTGGTAGGATCAGTTGGTGTTAAGGATCAGCTGGGGGATGGATCAGCTGATGTGAGGGACCAGCTGGGGAGGTATCAGCTGGTGTGAGGTACCAGCTGGGGAGGGACAAGCTGGTGTGAGCGACCAGCGGGGAATAGACCAGCTGGTGTCAGGTACCAGCTGGGGAGGGATCAGCTTGTCTCAGGTACCAGCTGGGGAGGGATCAGCTTGTGTCAGGTACCAGCTGGGGAGGGATCAGCTTGTGTGAGGGACCAGCTGGGGAGGGATCAGCTGGTGTGAGGTACCAGCTTGGGAGGCACCAGTTGGTGTGAGGTACCAGCTGGAGCAGTACCAGCTGTTGTGAGGTACCAGCTGGGGAGGGATCAGCTGGTGGGTTAATAAGCTTGAGCTAACTAGCCACATATTTTTCACGTCAGGATATCATTGTTCTCTAAATACTGCATTATCAAATTCAATATTCAACAGCATTTTGGATATTGTAATTGAATTATTTTATATTTTGAGTGTGTGGAACATAATCCTTTTGTCAGCACTCATATTTTAAATTGCAATATTCAAAAACATTTTGAATATTTGAGCTGAATTTGTTGAGTCATATATTGTGTATCAATATGTAGAAATGGAAATTCATAAATTCAGATATGCATATATAAATTCATAAATTCGTGTATATATACATACATGCATATATATATATATATATATATATATATATATATATATATATATATATATATATATATATATATATATATATATATATATATATATATATATATTTATATATATATATATATATATATATATATATATATATATATATATATATATATATATATATATATATATGTATATATATATATATATATATATATATATATATATATATATATATATATATATATATATATATATATATATATATATATACCATCGTTCAGGCATTGTCTTGCCAGATGTTGAGTGACATGTGACTCTCTAAGCAACATTCGCAGCCATCCTTCAGAGTGCTGGTACTGTACTTTCCACCTCCAGGATTCAGTTAACCGGTTTTAACGAATATCTTAAAAATGTTACCTTACTCTCAATATAAAAGTGCTGTATCACTGTAGTCTGGTAAAGTCCTGTATTTTTCCTTCGTAGCTAGGTAAGTTTCTCTCCTCACCTGCCTTTTACCCTTCATGGTGTGTTATTCTCCTCATATTTCATAGACCTCCTCTGCTGATATGTATTTTCCTAAATATCTAAATACAGTCACTTTCTCCATATTCCATCCTTCCATTCTGATATTTAATTTTTCATTGCCTAGTGTTTTTTATCCTCATCATCTTGTCTCCTCTGTTCACTCTTGATTTCCATATTTTACGTACACTCCCAGACTCGTCATGAGAATCTCATGTCATGAGAATTCTCAGGTCATGAGACTCTCCCAAGAGAACTGTCATCAGCAGACAACAACTGTGATAACTCTCACTTCTTACCTGTGTATTATAGGTATATATAAAATGGTTTAAAATACTGACAAGTTGATGATTAAGATATATATGCAACAGTTGGGTATCCGCTGCAACATCTTCCAGATCTTCCACCTCACCTTCGACAATATTTGAGACTCCGTTCTCATGCTTCAGCTGCATATCGTTTCAGACCATAAAGTTGAACTCTTCTCCAGGCTGAGGGACTGACCACCTCAAATTATTTATCCAAGGTTGATGGACTGATTACATCATCTTTACCTCACCACTGCTCCTGCTGCCTACAATACATGTTCCTCTGTATATGACTGATGAAGCCTGCCGTGTAGGCGAGACGTTTCAACGATAAAGATACTCAACTGCTGCACATGTGTCTTAGTCATCTGACTTTTTATCACATTCGTTATTTTGTAATGACACTTCTCTCTCTCTCTCTCTCTCTCTCTCTCTCTCTCTCTCTCTCTCTCTCTCTCTCTCTCTCTCTCTCTCTCTCTCTCTCTCTCTCTCTCTCTCTCTCTCTCTCTCAACACCAAAACATCCACAATATAAGCTTATACAAAAATCGCGAACCAGCGATACAAGATCCAAAACAGAATTAAATGATAGCTCTAGGCCTTTCGTGTTGCAATCGACACATCATCAGGAGCTTGCAGTGTTGCAGAAAAGAGGACGAAGTGCAAGCAGATACGATCACAGGGAGTGCCTTTGCTGCCACCAAAAGCACTCCCAGTGAGCTTTATTGAGCATGTTTGAGCTTTATTGAGCTCCCTGTTAATACTGTTGTCTATTTTTCACCATTTATGACTGAGAGAACCTGTAGAATCTGTCATCATAAATAGGATTAACAACAAATCAAATTCAAGAATGTTAGAATACAAGAAGTGAAGAAAAATTATGACTACAAATGTAGTTAAAATAATGTTAACATTTGTGTTAACCTTCTGTGATGCATATAGGCTCGATACACCGTCCATGTGTGTCAGTGATCACCAGGTGTGGTGTAGGCTTGATACACCGTCCATGTGTGTCAGTGATCACCAGGTGTGGTGTAGGCTTGATACACCGTCCATGTGTGTCAGTGATCACCAGGTGTGGTGTAGGCTTGATACACCGTCCATGTGTGTCAGTGATCACCAGGTGTGGTGTAGGCTTGATACACCGTCCATGTGTGTCAGTGATCACCAGGTGTGGTGTAGGCTTGATACACCGTCCATGTGTGTCAGTGATCACCAGGTGTGGTGTAGGCTTGATGCACCATCCATGTGTGTCAGTGATCACCAGGTGTGGTGTAGGCTCGATACACCGTCCATGTGTGTCAGTGATCACCAGGTGTGGTGTAGGCTTGATGCACCGTCCATGTGTGTCAGTGATCACCAGGTGTGGTGTAGGCTTGATACACCGTCCATGTGTGTCAGTGATCACCAGGTGTGGTGTAGGCTTGATACACCGTCCATGTGTGTCAGTGATCACCAGGTGTGGTGTAGGCTTGATACACCGTCCATGTGTGTCAGTGATCACCAGGTGTGGTGTAGGCTTGATACACCGTCCATGTGTGTCAGTGATCACCAGGTGTGGTGTAGGCTTGATACACCGTCCATGTGTGTCAGTGATCACCAGGTGTGGTGTAGGCTTGATACACCGTCCATGTGTGTCAGTGATCACCAGGTGTGGTGTAGGCTTGATGCACCATCCATGTGTGTCAGTGATCACCAGGTGTGGTGTAGGCTCGATACACCGTCCATGTGTGTCAGTGATCACCAGGTGTGGTGTAGGCTTGATGCACCGTCCATGTGTGTCAGTGATCACCAGGTGTGGTGTAGGCTTGATACACCGTCCATGTGTGTCAGTGATCACCAGGTGTGGTGTAGGCTTGACACACCGTCCATGTGTGTCAGTGATCACCAGGTGTGGTGTAGGCTTGATGCACCGTCCATGTGTGTCAGTGATCACCAGGTGTGGTGTAGGCTTGATGCACCGTCCATGTGTGTCAGTGATCACCAGGTGTGGTGTACGCTCGATACACCGTCCATGTGTGTCAGTGATCACCAGGTGTGGTGTAGGCTCGATACACCGTCCATGTGTGTCAGTGATCACCAGGTGTGGTGTAGGCTTGATACACCGTCCATGTGTGTCAGTGATCACCAGGTGTGGTGTAGGCTTGATACACCGTCCATGTGTGTCAGTGATCACCAGGTGTGGTGTAGGCTTGATGCACCGTCCATGTGTGTCAGTGATCACCAGGTGTGGTGTAGGCTTGATGCACCGTCCATGTGTGTCAGTGATCACCAGGTGTGGTGTAGGCTTGATACACCGTCCATGTGTGTCAGTGATCACCAGGTGTGGTGTAGGCTTGATGCACCGTCCATGTGTGTCAGTGATCAACAGGTGTGGTGTAGGCTTGATGCACCGTCCATGTGTGTCAGTGATCACCAGGTGTGGTGTAGGCTCGATACACCGTCCATGTGTGTCAGTGATCACCAGGTGTGGTGTAGGCTTGATGCATCGTCCATGTGTGTCAGTGATCACCAGGTGTGGTGTAGGCTTGATACACCGTCCATGTGTGTCAGTGATCACCAGGTGTGGTGTAGGCTTGATACACCGTCCATGTGTGTCAGTGATCACCAGGTGTGGTGTAGGCTTGATGCACCGTCCATGTGTGTCAGTGATCACCAGGTGTGGTGTAGGCTTGATGCACCGTCCATGTGTGTCAGTGATCACCAGGTGTGGTGTAGGCTTGATACACCGTCCATGTGTGTCAGTGATCACCAGGTGTGGTGTAGGCTTGATACACCGTCCATGTGTGTCAGTGATCACCAGGTGTGGTGTAGGCTTGATACACCGTCCATGTGTGTCAGTGATCACCAGGTGTGGTGTAGGCTTGATGCACCGTCCATGTGTGTCAGTGATCACCAGGTGTGGTGTAGGCTTGATACACCGTCCATGTGTGTCAGTGATCACCAGGTGTGGTGTAGGCTTGATACACCGTCCATGTGTGTCAGTGATCACCAGGTGTGGTGTAGGCTTGATACACCGTCCATGTGTGTCAGTGATCACCAGGTGTGGTGTAGGCTTGATACACCGTCCATGTGTGTCAGTGATCACCAGGTGTGGTGTAGGCTTGATACACCGTCCATGTGTGTCAGTGATCACCAGGTGTGGTGTAGGCTTGATACACCGTCCATGTGTGTCAGTGATCACCAGGTGTGGTGTAGGCTTGATACACCGTCCATGTGTGTCAGTGATCACCAGGTGTGGTGTAGGCTTGATACACCGTCCATGTGTGTCAGTGATCACCAGGTGTGGTGTAGGCTTGATACACCGTCCATGTGTGTCAGTGATCACCAGGTGTGGTGTAGGCTTGATACACCGTCCATGTGTCAGTGGTAGAACCATGTGGGTTTTTTACTTCGTGGGAGACAGTGTGAGGTGAGAGAGACGAGAGTGTGAGAGACAAGTTATTGTTAGTCATACAGTGAAAGGGACAATGTGAGATACAATGTGAGAGATACAAGGTGAGAAATACAAAAGTGAGAGAGAGACACAGATACACAATGAGAGAGAACAGAAGACAGTGTTGCTTCTAGTTGACAGTTGTTTAATGTTAACAAATATCTGACATCTGCTTCAGTACTGGCATGTGTTTCACAGTATTTGCCTTTGTTTTACTGCTTTTCTGTTTTAAGACGCTGACGTGTGTTTGAGACAGTGTGTGTGTGTGTGTGTGTACTCACCTATTTGTACTCACCTATTTGTGGCTGCAGGGGTCGAGTCATAGCTCCTGGCCCCGCCTCTTCACTGATTGCTACTAGGTCCTCTCTCTCCCTGCTCCATGAGCTTTATCATACCTCGCCTTAAAACTATGTATGGTTCCCGCCTCCACTACTTCACTTTCTAGGCTATTCCACGGCTTGACTACTCTATGACTGAAGAAAACTTCCTAACATCCTTTTGATTCATCTGAGTCTTCAACTTCCAATTGTGACCTCTTGTGTCTGTGTCCCATCTCTGGAACATCCCGTCTTTGTCCACCTCGTCTATTCCGCGCAGTATTTTATATGTCGTTATCATGTCTCCCCTGACCCTCCTGGCCTCCAATGTCGTCAGGCCGATTTCCCTCAACCTTTCTTCGTAGGACAAACCCCGTAGCTCTGGGGCTAGTCTTGTTGCAAACCTTTGCACTTTCTCTAATTTCTTGACGTGCTTGACTAGGTGTGGATTCCAAATTGGTGCTGCATACTCCAGTATGGGCCTGACGTAAATGGTATACAGAGTCTTGAACGACTCCTTACTGAGGTATCGGAACGCTATCCGTAGGTTTGCCAGGCGCCCATATGCTGCAGCAGTTATCTGATTGATGTGCGCCTCGGGAGATATGCTCGGTGTTATACTCACCCCCAGATCTTTTTCCTTGAGTGAGGTTTGCAGACTTTGGCCATCTAAACTATATTGTGTCTGCGGTCTTCTTTGCCCTTCCCCAATCTTCATGACTTTGCATTTGGCAGGGTTAAACTCAAGGAGCCAGTTGCTGGACCAGGCTTGTAGCCTGTCCAGGTCTCTTTGTAGTCCTGCCTGATCCTCATCCGATTTGATTCTTCTCATTAACTTCACATCATCTGCAAACAAGGACACTTCTGAGTCTATCCCTTCCGTTATGTCGTTCACATATACCAAGAACAGCACAGGTGCTAGGACTGACCCCTGTGGAACCCCGCTTGTCACAGGCGCCCACTCTGACACCTCGTCACGTACCATGACTCGTTGTTGCCTCCCTGTCAGGTATTCTCTGATCCATTGCAGTGCCTTTCCTGTTATGTGTGCCTGATCCTCTAGCTTTTGTAGTAACCTCTTGTGAGGAACTGTGTCGAAGGCCTTCTTGCAGTCCAAAAAAATGCAGTCGATCCACCTCTCTCTCTCTTGTCTTACTTCTGTCACCTTGTCATAAAACTCAAGTAGGTTTGTGACACAGGATTTTCCTTCCCTGAAACCGTGCTGGTTGTCAATTATACACTTGTTTCTTTCCAGGTGCTCCACCACTCTCCTCCTGATGATCTTCTCCATGACCTTGCATGCTGTACACGTTAGTGATACAGGTCTGTAGTTTAGTGCCTCATGTCTGTCTCCCTTTTTAAAAATTGGGACTACATTTGCCATCTTCCATACCACTGCTCCCTCTTTAAGGACCCACGTAGAGATGTTGTCTGGTCCCACCGCCTTTGAGGTGTCAAGTTCGCATAGCGGCTTCTTCACCTCCTCCTTGGTTATATGTACCTCATCCAGCACTTGCTGGTGTACCCCCCTGTTCTGATTTCCTGGAGTCCTACTGGTTTCCACTGTAAATACTTCTTTAAATCTCGTGTTGAGCTCCTGACATACCTCTCTGTCGTTTCTTGTGAACTCCCCATCACCCTTCCTAAGTCTGATTACCTGGTCCTTGACTGTTGTTTTCCTCCTGATGTGGCTGTACAACAGCTTCGGGTCAGTCTTGACTTTCGATGCTATGTCATTTTCATATTGTCGCTGAGCCTCCCTTCTTATCTGTGCATACTCGTTTCTGGCTCTTCGGCTAATCTCTTTATTTTCCTGAGTTCTCTGTCTTCTGTACCTTTTCCATTCTCTAGTACACCTAGTTTTTGCCTCCCTAAACCTTTGGGTGAACCAAGGACTCGTTCTGTTCTTCCCATTATTTTTGTTTTCCTTGGGAACAAACCTCTCCTCTGCCTCCTTACATTTTGTTGCCACATAGTCCATCATTTCTTGTACTGGTTTTCCTGTCAGTTCCCTCTCCCACTGAATGTCTTGAAGGAAATTCCTCATGCCTGAGTAGTTCCCCCTTTTGTAGTTTGGTTTTCCCAACCTATTCCTGCTACTCTCTCCACTTGGAGCTCAACTATGTAGTCGAAGCACAGAACCACATGATCACTAGCTCGCAGGGGCCTTTCATACATGATATTCTCGATGTCCGAACTACTCAAGGTGAATACAAGGTCCAGTCTTGCTGGTTCATCCTCTCCTCCCTCTCTGGTAGTGTCTCTAACATGTTGATGCATGAGGTTTTCCAGTACCACATCCATCATCTTGGCTCTCCATGTTTCGGGACCCCCATGGGGCTCCAGGTTTTCCCAGTCAATCTCCTTGTGATTGAAATCACCCATAACTAGTAACTTTGCTCCCCCCATGTGTGCTCTCCTGGCCACCTCGGCTAGTGTGTCGACCATTGCTCTGTTGCTCTCATCGTATTCTTCTCTTGGCCTCCTGCAGTTCTGTGGTGGGTTGTACATTACTGCAATTATCACCTTATGTCCCCCAGACTGGATTGTTCCTACTAAGTAGTCCCTTTCACCCGTGCCATCCATTCCTTCCATTTTCTCAAAACCCCACTGGTTTTTAATGAGCATTGCAACTCTTCCTCCCCCTCTCCTCCCTCTGTCTTTCCTGAGGATTTGATATCCGGATGGAAAGATTGAATCTGTTATTATTCTGGTGAGTTTTGTTTCTGTGAGTGCTATTATGTCTGGGGATGTCTCCTTGACTCTTTCATGCCACTCCTCATACTTATTTGTTATTCCATCTGCATTTGTATACCACACCTTCAACTTCTTTTCTAAGACTGTGGTCTGGGAGGTATATTGGGGTTGGGGAAGTGGGAGACCTGATAAGGAACTATGGGTGGTTGCTGTAGGGGTGGAGTTTGTAATGCAGTGGGTGAGGGCATTGGATGTGGCATGGGTGTTTTGGTTTAAAGTGTTTGGTTGCACTGGGGTTGACCTGGTTGGGAGGCTTCTATAGGAAGTTGTGAGGGAGGCTGTATTTGATCTTCCTGGGTCTGGGATCTCCTGTCTGTCTTCTCCATCCCCTCTCTTTCCTCCTTTTGCCTTTGTACCATCTCTCTCAGTTTCTGCCTTTCTTCTTGTGTTCTGTCGCGGTCTAGATACACCTTCCTGTATGCCGGCATGTCCCTTACTCGTGCTTTCTCCTGCAGGATCCTGTTCCGAATCGATTCTGCCTTGAAGGTCACTTTCACTGGCCGAGTTCTTTTTTTTTACAAACCCCCCTATTCTCTGAAAATTTTCCAGCTGGGTCACCCTTTCATTCTCCCACTGCATATCCTTGTGTATCCTCTCATTCAATTTGATTTCTTCCATTGCAGCTTTCCTTTCTTCAGTTTCACTAGCTAATGTACTTGGGCTCAGTGGCCTGTCATTTTCCCTTCTCGGCTTTCCCTGGGCTCTGCTGTGGTCTGTTAGGGCCTCCACATATAGTTTAGCTCTTTCATTTACTTCAGTCTCCTCTGATAGAGCTACATGCAGTTTTGCTCCTTTCCCTACAGTCCCCTTATTTGTGACTGAGGTAGCAGTCTCTGATGTCAATCCCAAAATGTTCTTTAGTTCTTTAGGCTGTTTCAGATTTTTCAGTTCCTCTTTTAAACTCTGTATCCTAGCCTCTGCTGCTTTGACTTGCACCTCCCACTTCCTGCTTTCCATATCTATCCTCTCTTCCATTCTCATGCTAAGTTCTTCTAGTTTCTTTTCCCATTCATGTTCCCTTTTTATGAGCTCTGCTGCCCAATCTTCCTTTGCAGCTTCCTCCTCCTGTCCCTTGGGTTTTCTTCCTGCTCTCTGGCAACCCATTTTTGTTTTATCCTGATTGCCTCAGAGTGGGAAACCTATGTAATTCTGTGTGTTAGGTTAGTAGTGTGTATGTCAGATTGTGGGGGGAGGGAAGGTAGAGGAGGAACTGTGGCTAAGTGGGAGAGGAGTGGGGAGAGGGATTTAGGGGGGAATATGGGGAGTGGAAGGAGGGAGAAGCAATGGGTGAGTGGGAGAGGGAGAGGTGGGGAGGGGGAGGGTGAAAGAGGGAGGGGTGGGATCAGGGGAAGGAGTGAGATGTCGGTGGGGAGGGGGGGAGTGTATGTGTGAGTCTGGATATGTGTATGTGTGTGTGTGAGTGCTTGGCAATTAATTGGAACCTGGAACCCCACACCAAAACAACCACTCATAGGTGAATACAGTACTTGCAATGCAGCTGTAGCAGCCTGTAGATTGTCCAGCTCGATTTGACGTTCTGGCGTAGATCCACCTCAATTTCTTCTCAGTAATAATGTACCCTATTCACTGTATTTCTCTCACTGGTCACACGAATGTTTCACTTTATTATCTTTCTTGGGTGACACGTGACAACGTCGCCTTACCACCCACACTAGCCTGCCCGCTCTGACTGCGCCACCACGTTTTACTGGTCGCTACTAGGTCACTCTCCCTGAAGCGTGAGCTTTATCATACCTCTGCTTAAAGCTATGTATGGATTCTGCCTCCACTACATCGCTTCCCAAACTATTCCACTTCCTGACTACTCTGTGGCTGAAGAAATACTTCCTAACATCCCTGTGATTCATCTGTGTGTTCAACTTCCAACTGTGTCCCCTTGTTGCTGTGTCCCATCTCTGGAACATCCTGTCTTTGTCCAGCTTGTCAATTTCTCTCAGTATTTTGTATGTCGTTATCACATCCCCCCTATCTCTCCTGTCCTCCAGTGTCGCCAGATCGATTTCCCTTAACCTCTTCTCGTAGGACATACCTCTTAGCTCTGGAACTAGTCTTGTTGCAAACCTTTGCACTTTCTCTAGTTTCCTTACGTGCTTGGCTAGGTGTGGGTTCCAAACTGGTTCCGCATACTCCAATATGGGCATAACATACACGGTGTACAGGGTCCTGAACGATTCCTTATTAAGATGTCGGAATGCTGTTCTGAAGGTTTGCTAGGCGCCCATATGCTGCAGCAGTTATTTGGTTGATGTGCGCTTCAGGAGATGTGCCTGGTGTTATACTCACCCCAAGATCTTTTTCTTGAGCGAGGTTTGTAGTCTCTGGCCCCCCAGACTGTACTCCGTCTGCGGTCTTCATTGCTCTTCCCCAGTCTTCATGACTTTGCACTTGGTGGGGTTGAACTCCAGGAGCCAGTTGCTGGACCAGGTCTGCAGCCTGTCCAGATCCCTTTGTAGTTCTGCCTGGTCGTCGATCGAATGAATTCTTCTCATCAACTTCACGTCATCTGAATTTTAAAATGGTATAAAATACCGACAGGTTGTTAGGGAAGACACATATGCAACAGTTAGGTATCTTTATTTCGAAACGTTTCGCCTACACAGTAGGCTTCTTCAGTCGAGTACAGAAACGTTTCGAAATAAAGATACCTAACTGTTGCATATGTGTCTTACCTAACAACCTGTCGGTATTTTATACCATTTTAATAATCACTCTGTCAGACACTGCAACACAATGGTATCTTGTTACAGAACATAAAACAACTTGGACTACTTCTACTAGTGAGAATGGCTGGATTTGCGAGGGACGTGACCTCCCAACGACTACATTCTTACCTCTACTAGTGGCCTACATCTCACCTCCTGGTGGTATATAAGGCTCCATCCTGTCACTTCAACTCCATATTGTTTCAGATTATGGAACAATTCTCTTCTCCAGACTGAGGGACTGACCACCTCAAAACTTCAAGGATGATGGACTGATTACATCGTCTTCACGTCTCCTCTATCAACTTTTCTGTACTCGACTGAAGAAGCCTACTGTGTAGGCGAAACGTTTCGAAATAAAGATACCTAACTGTTGCATATGTGCCTTACTTCACGTCATCTGCAAACAGGGACACTTCGGAGTCTATTCCTTCCGTCATGTCGTTCACAAATACCAGAAACAGCACTGGTCCTAGGACTGACCCCTGTGGAACCCCGCTGGTCACAGGCGCCCACTCTGACACCTCGCCACGTACCAAGACTCGCTGCTATCTTCCTGACAAGTATTCCCTCATCCATTGTAGTGCCTTCCCTATTATCCCTACCTGGTCCTCCAGTTTTTGCACTAATCTCTTTTGTGAAACTGTGTCAAACGCCTTCTTGCAGTCCAAGAAAATGCAGTCCACCCACCCCTCTCTCTTTTGTCTTACTGCTGTCACCATGTCATAGAACTCCAATAGGTTTGTGACACAGGATTTCCTGTCCCTGAAATCATGTTGGCTGCTGTTGATGAGATCATCTCCATGACTTTGCATACTATACATGTCAGTGACACTGGTCTGTAGTTTAGTGCTTCATGTCTGTCTCCTTTTTTAAAGATTGGGACTACATTTGCTGTCTTCCATGCCTCAGGCAATCTCCCTGTTTCGATAGATGTATTGAACATTGTTAGATGTGTGTGTGTGTGTGTGTACTCGCCTATATGTACTCACCTATATGTGGTTGCAGGGTCGAGTCATAGCTCCTAGCCCCGCCTCTTCACTGGTCGATACTAATTCACTCTCTCCCTGCTCCATGATATTTGTCATATCTCTTCTTAAAGCTATTTATGGAACTTGCTTCCACTACTTCACTCTCCAGATTATTCCAGTTCCTGACAACTCTAAGACTAAAGAAATTCTTCCTAACATCCCTATGACTCATCTGGGTTTTCAGTTTCCAATTGTTTTCCCTTGTTTCTGTATCCCATCTCTGAAACATTCGATCCTTGTCCACTTTGTCAATGCCTCTTAATATTTTGTAAGTTGTTATCATGTCCCCTCTATCCCTCCTATCCTCTAGTGTCATCAGGTTGAGTTCCCTTAACCTCTCCTCATAAGACATACCCCTCAGTTCCGGGACTAATCGTGTTGCAAATTTTTGCACTTTCTCCAATTTCGTGACGTGTTTGACTGAGTGAGGGTTCCATACTGGCGCTGCATATTCCAGTATAGGCCTTATGTACACTGTGTACAATGTCGTGAATGACTCCTTATTCAGATGTCTAAACGCCAATCTCAGGTTTGCCAATCTCCCATATGCTACAGCAGTTATTTGATTGATGTGTGCCTCATGGGACATGTTTGTTATAATGCTTACCCCAAGATCCTTTTCTTTAACTGACGTTTGCAGCTGTTGGTTTCCTAACCTGTACTCCGTCTGCGGTCTTCTGTGTCCTTCCCCAATCTTCATGACCTTACACTTACCGGGGTTAAACGCCAGGAGCCATTTGTCGGACCATACTTGTAGTTTGTCCAGATCCCCTTGTAATCTTAACTGATCCTCGCCCACTTGTATTCTCATCAGTTTCACATCATCAGCGAACAGTGACATTTTTGAATCTATTCCTTCCACCATGTCATTCACGTATACAAGAAACAGCACCGGGCCTAGGACTGAACCTTGTGGAACCCCACTCGACACATTCGCTCACACCGACACTTCATCACGTACCAACACACGTTGTTTCCTTCCTGTCAGGTATTCCCTGATCCATTGCAGTGCTTTCCCCGTTATTCCTGCCTGCTCCTCTAATTTTTGCACCGGTCTCTTGTGTGGTACTGTGTCAAAAGTCTTCTTGCAGTCTAAAAAGATGCAATCTATCCATCCCTCTCTCTCCTGTCTTACTTCTGTTACCTTATCGTAGAACTCAAGTAAATTTGTGACACAGGATTTCCCATCTCTGAAGCCATGCTGACTGTCATGTATGAGCGCAATCTTTTCATTGTGTTCCACTACTTTTCTCCTGATAATCTTTTCCATGACTTTACATATTATACAAGTCAGTGACACTGCTGCGTGTCTGTCCCCTTTCTTAAAAATTGGAACTACATGTGCTGTCTTCTACGCCTCAGGCAACTGCCCTGTTTCGATAGATTTACTGAAGATTGCTGCTAATGGCACACACAGTTCCTCTGCTCCCTCTCTCAGTATCCATGGAGATATGTTATCTGGGCCCACCGCCTTTGAGGTATCGAGTTCGTCTAGCAGTTTCTTCACCTCTACCTTGGTTATGTGTATTGTGTCCAGCACCTGCTGGTGCACCCTACCTCCACAGTTTGCTGGAAGCATTCCTGACTCTATTGTGAATACTTCTCTAAATCTTTTGTTTAGTTCATCACATACTTCTTGGTCACTCTTCGTCAGCTCCCCTCCTTCTTTCCTCAGTCTGATTACCTGGTCCTTGGCTGTTGTTTTTCTCCTAATGTGACTGTATAACAACTTTGGTTCAGATTTGGCTTTTGATGCTATGTCGTTCTCGTATTGCCTCTGGGCCTCTCTCCTTATCCTGGCATATTCGTTTCTGGTTCTTCTGCTCAGCTCCTTGTTTTCTTGAGTCCTTTGCCTTCTATACCTTTTCCATGCTTTCGCACACTTGGCTTTGGCCTCTTTATACCTCCAATTAAACCATGGGCTCACTCTGGTCTTACCATTTTTTCTGTTGCCCTTTGGTATGAACATTTCCTCTGCCTCCCTGCACTTAGTGGTTACTATTTCCATCATTTCATTTACTCTCTTTCCATCTAGTTCTCTTTCCCACTGCACTTCATGCAGGAAACTTCTCATTCCTATGTAGTCCCCTTTTTTGGTTTTGGAGCTTGTGTGTGTGTGTGTGTGTGTGTGTGTGTGTGTGTGTGTGTGTGTGTGTGTGTGTGTGGTGGGGTGGAGGTGGGGGTAGCGTATTGAAGGGAGGGGAGGAGTGGTGGTGAGTCAAGAAGGTAGCGGCGTAGCGTACCAATAAATACAATATACGCCACAACGTTCTGTATACATATCACAGCGTCCCTCAGTACGCCATCCTAATATTATATACACCATCACGTAGTGGGGTGCCTATGGTGGGGTGGTAGCATGTTGGGGTGTGTAGTGTGGGTGTGGGGTGCTTGTAGTGTGGTGTGGCGGAGGGGTGTGTGTAACGTAGTGTGGTTAAGGTGTGTGTGTGTGTGTGTGTGTAGTGTAGTGGAGAGGTGTGTGTAATATAGTTGAGGGGTGTGTGTGTAGTGTAGTGTAGTGAAGGGATTGTGTGTTGTGTAGCGTAGTTGAGGGTGTGTGTAGTGTGGTGGAGGGGTTTGTGTGTAGTGTAGTGGAGGGTGTGTGTGTAGTGTAGTGGAGGAGGTGTGTGTAGTATAGTAGAGGGGTGTGTGTGTAGTGTAGTGGAGTGGAGAGGGGCTTGTGTGTAGTGTAGTGTAGTGTAGTGCTGTGTAATGTAGTGTAGTGGACTTGGTGTGTCTAGTGTAGTGGAGGGGGTATCTGTGTGTCGTGTAGTGGAGGGGTTGTGTGTAGTGTAGTGTAATGGAGGGTGTGTGCGTGTGTAGTGTAGTGTGATAGAGAGATGTGTGTAGTATAGTGCAGTGTATTGTAGTGTAGTGGAGGGTGTGTG
Organism: Cherax quadricarinatus; assembly: GCF_038502225.1. NCBI lineage: Eukaryota > Metazoa > Arthropoda > Malacostraca > Decapoda > Parastacidae > Cherax > Cherax quadricarinatus. The sequence goes on along the minus strand of NC_091323.1, from coordinate 16,081,811 downwards.
TGTAGTGTAGTGTAGTGGAGAGGGGTGTGTGTGTAGTGTAGTGCAGTGCAATGTAGTGTAGTGGAGGGGGTGTGTGTAATGTAGTGTAGTGTAGTTGAGGGGTGTGTGTGTAGTGTAGTGGAGGGGTGTGTGTGCAATGTAGTGTGGTGGAGGGGGTTGTGTGTGTGTAATGTAGTGTAGTGGAGGGGTGTGTGTGTGCAATGTAGTGTGGTAGAGGGATGTGTGTGTGTAGTGTAGTGTAGTGTAGTGGAAGGGTGTGTGTGTGTAGTGTAGTGGAGAGGGGGGTGTGTGTATAGTGTAGTGTAGTGTAGTGGAGGGGTGTGTGTGTAGTGTAGTGGAGAGGGGGGTGTGTATAGTGTAGTATAGTGTAGTGGAAGGGTGTGTGTGTAGTGTAGTGGAGAGGGGGGTGTATAGTGTAGTGTAGTGTAGTGGAGGGGTGTGTGTGTAGTGTATTGCAGTGGAGGGTGTGTGTGTGGTGCGGTGTGGTGGATGGGTGTGTGTGTGTAATGTAGTGTGGCGGAGGGGTGGTGTGTAGTGTAATGTAGTGGAGGGGTGTGTGTGTGGTTTAGTGTGGTGGAGGGGTGTGTGTATAGGAGTGTGTGTGTAGTGTAGTGTAGTGGAGGGGGTGTATGTGTAGTGTAATGTGGGGGAGGTGTGTGTGTGTAGTGTAGTGTAGTGGAGGGGTGTGTGTGTAGTGTAGTGTGGGGGTGGAGTGCTTGTAGTGTAGTGTAGTAGAGGTGTGTGTGTGTGTAGTGTAGTGTAGTAGAGGTGTGTGTGTGTGTAGTGTAGTGTAGTAGAGGGGTGTGTGTGTGTGTTTAGTAGAGTGTGGGGGTGGGGTGCTTGTAGTGTAGTGTAGTAGAGGGGTGTGTGTAGTGTAGTGTAGTAGAGGGGTGTGTGTGTGTGTAGTGTAGTGTAGTAGAGGGGTGTGTGTGTGTAGTGTAGTGTAGTAGAAGGGTATGTGTGTGTAGTGTAGTGTGGTGGAGGGATGTGTGTGTGGTATAGTGTGGTGGGGTGTAGTGTAGTGTGGTGGAGGGGTGTGTGTGTGGTATAGTGTGGTTAGAGTGTAGTGTAGTGTGGTGAAGGGTGTGTGTGGTGTAGTATGGTGGGGGTGTAGTGTAGTGTGGTGGGGTGTAGTGTAGTGTTGTGGAGGGGTGTGTGTGGTATAGTGTGGTGAGGGTGTAGTGTAGTGTGGTGGGGTGTAGTGTAGTGTGGTGGAGGGGTGTGTGTGTGGCGAGGGTGTAGTGTAGTGTGGTGGGGTGTGGTGTAGTGTATTAAGTTAGTCAAGAGCCTTCAGTGATGACATAGGATCAGTAATAATTATAAAGACAATCTCAGTGTCAGAAGTTAACTTTAGCACCCTTAGCATGGCAAACAATACAGTTTGCAGTGTAGACGCCCAATTGTTAATTCTTATGCCTAACTCAACAAAATTCCTGTGTTCTTAACTAGGGAGGTGGCAACAAGAGCAGATGCAGCCCTGCCAGTGGACTCCTGCTTAGATCCATTAGTGTATATAACTTGTAATAAATTATTACTACTAGTTAGACGAAAAATTTCTTCCTGAGCAGTTGTTTTTATACGTGATTTCAGTAAGGGATTACTTGTAATGAGCTTCTAGGGAGGGGCTTGCTGCAGGTATGTGATGTTAAATGAACACATCTTCTATGGAGGGGTGGAATGCTCTTGTTGTCTACAGTGATCCAGTTCGTGGAAGTTATAAAACTTAATATAATTGCATGTTTTAATAACCCAGTTAGATCTATGTGTATTTATTTCTGGACATTTAGTAAGATTCATAGTGACAGTGTCTGGTTCATTTCTTAACGTTCTAATATCAAGTAGTGTTAATCTCAACAATCCCATCACTGATACTAGAGATACCAAGCTCCTTCCTCATATTATGAACCTTGATAGATTTGGGACAGCTAAGAATAATTCTGAGAGCTTCATACTGCATTAACGCCAAGGGTCGGAGAGAACTTTCCCTAGCTAATATCAACATGGGAACAGCATAATCAATTAAGGACTTAACATAGGATATATAAACCATTTTTACTATTCTCAGATTAGCACCATAGTTTGGGTTGTAGCAAGCAACAGCTTTGAGAGCATTTAGTCTATCTTTGTATTTCTTATTTAGTTGTGGTATGGTTGATTTATTAAAGGATACATCTACACCAAAATATCTGTAACATTTAACGTAACTAATATTTTCACTTTGCAAACAGATGGGTGGGAAATGTCGCTTGCTTGTCAGTGTCTTTGTTTTAGATGAAGATATAATGAGGCCTAATCGATTACAAATTGCCTGAACTTCATTGTATGGATCATGATGTTATCAGTATAGTTCATAGCTATATGTTTAGGTGAGGCAGGTAGAGCATTAATCAGAATATTAAATAGCATGGGACTGAGAACTCCTTCCTGCGGAGTACCTAGGGGCATTTCTTTAGACTCTCTTCTAAAGCCTTGGTAGAGGACAGAGGATACTCTATTTGACAGGTATCCTATTATCCAGCAGAGTAAGCTACCACCAATATTCATTTTGGCTAGTTCATGTAGTATAACGGTTCTGTTAGCGATATCAAATGCAGATTTTAGATCAAGAAATGTGGTAAAACTAGCAGAGGTGTGCGCAGTGAGAAAGGTGGAAATACAGTTCTGAACACTTTTACCTTTTTTTAATTTTCTTTGCTCATTTATTTTCTAATTATTTTTTACGAAAATCCATTTTGAGAAAATTGGTTTTAAAAAATGAGTTTGTCATCCACGCTGCCCAAAATCATTACAAAAATATTTCCAATTACGACACACCAGCTTCTACAGTTTGAAGTTACCAGATGAGTCATTCTCTAGTTGTTACCTGGGAAACAGTATATATAATAAATCTGACAAATTGAAATTTATGCAGCACAAAGTGACCGCTAAATTTCTTTTAATAAATCCCATCAATAGTAAAAATTTTGAAGCCGATCAGAAGAGACATTATCCAGTAATTGATCCGATTCCAGTGATTCTTAGTTTTTTTTAACAATTTTAGTAAAATTTCAAATTTTACTAAAATTGTTTAATGAGAATAAACTTACGGGTTATCATCAGTCTTACTGAAGACTTCGTCAGTAATAAGTTGAAGCCGATCAGAAGAAGCATTCTTTAGTTATTGAATATAAACGAATATCATTATTTACTTAATAAAATTAGCAAATTGGGACTTACACCGCCCAATAACGCGATGAACCTTGTGTTCAGAACGCCACACCAGGGGTAAAAATTTGAATCCGATCCGAACAGTCATTCTCTAGTTATGTCACGGATTTCAATAATTCAAAGTTAATATTAACAAGATTATTACATCAACAAATTTGCCAGTACATAAACAAGACTTACTAGCTACTATCTTGGTACTAAGATAGTTACTATCCTGGTACTAAGATAGTTACTATCCTGGTACTAAGATAGTTACTATCCTGGTACTAAGATAGTTACTATCCTGGTACTAAGATATTTACTATCCTGGTACTAAGATAGTTACTATCCTGGTACTAAGATAGTTACTATCCTGGTACTAAGATAGTTACTATCCTGGTACTAAGATAGTTACTATCCTGGTACTAAGATAGTTACTATCCTGGTACTAAGATAGTTACTATCCTGGTACTAAGATAGTTACTATCCTGGTACTAAGATAGTTACTATCCTGGTACTAAGATAGTTACTACCCTGGTACTAAGATAGTTACTATCCTGGTACTAAGATAGTTACTATTCTGGTACTAAGATAGTTACTATCCTGGTACTAAGATAGTTACTATCCTGACACTAAGTTAGTCACTCCTGTCACTAAGATAGTTACTATCCTGGCAGTAAGATAGTCACTATCCTGGCAGTAAGATAGTCACTATCCTGGCAGTAAGATAGTTACTATCCTGTCAGTAAGATAGTCACTCCTGGCACTAAGATAGTCACTATCTTAGCACTAAGATAGTCACTACCTTAGCACTAACATAATTACTATTCTGGCAGTAAGATAGTTACTATCATGGCAGTAAGATAGTCACTATCATGGCACTAAGATAGTCACTATCCGGGCAGTAAAATAGTTGCTATCCTGGCAGTAAGATAGTTACTATCCTGGCAGTAAGATAGTCACTATCATGGCAGTAGGATAGTCACTATCCTGGCAGTAAGATAGTCACTATCCTGGTAGTAAGATACTCACTATCATGGCAGTAAGATAGTCACTATCCTGGCAGTAAGATAGTTACTATCCTAGCAGTAAGATAGTTACTATCCTGGCAGTAAGATAGTCACTATCCTGGCACTAAGATAGTCACTATCCTGGCACTAAGATAGTCACTGAAGTATATTGAAGGTGATTTAAAGGAATAAAAATGTCAGAATATTTTCCACATAAAATAATTAACTCTGCTGGAAGATTGTTGACTCTCAGTCTCCACGCTGTCGTGAACCAAGAGAAAGTGTTGACTCTCAGTCTCCACGCTGTCGTGAACCAAGAGACAGTGTTGACTCTCAGTCTCCACGCTGTCGTGAGCCAAGAGACAGTGTTGACTCTCAGTCTCCACGCTGTCGTGAACCAAGAGACAGTGTTGACTCTCAGTCTCCACGCTGTCGTGAACCAAGAGACAATGTTGACTCTCAGTCTCCACGCTGTCGTGAACCAAGAGACAATGTTGACTCTCAGTCTCCACGCTGTCGTGAATCAAGAGACAATGTTGACTCTCAGTCTCCACGCTGTCGTGAATCAAGAGACAATGTTGACTCTCAGTCTCCACGCTGTCGTGAATCAAGAGACAATGTTGACTCTCAGTCTCCACGCTGTCGTGAATCAAGAGACAATGTTGACTCTCAGTCTCCACGCTGTCGTGAATCAAGAGACAGTGTTGACTCTCAGTCTCCACGCTGTCGTGAACCAAGAGACAGTGTTGACTCTCAGTCTCCACGCTGTCGTGAACCAAGAGACAATGTTGACTCTCAGTCTCCACGCTGTCATGAATCAAGAGACAATGTTGACTCTCAGTCTCCACGCTGTCGTGAATCAAGAGACAATGTTGACTCTCAGTCTCCACGCTGTCGTGAACCAAGAGACAATGTTGACTCTCAGTCTCCACGCTGTCGTGAATCAAGAGACAGTGTTGACTCTCAGTCTCCACGCTGTCGTGAATCAAGAGACAATGTTGACTCTCAGTCTCCACGCTGTCGTGAATCAAGAGACAATGTTGACTCTCAGTCTTCACGCTGTCGTGAATCAAGAGACAATGTTGACTCTCAGTCTCCACGCTGTCGTGAATCAAGAGAGTGTTGACTCTCAGTCTCCACGCTGTCGTGAATCAAGAGACAATGTTGACTCTCAGTCTCCACGCTGTCGTGAATCAAGAGACAATGTTGACTCTCAGTCTCCACGCTGTCGTGAATCAAGAGACAATGTTGACTCTCAGCCTCCACGCTGTCGTGAATCAAGAGACAATGTTGACTCTCAGTCTCCACGCTGTCGTGAATCAAGAGACAATGTTGACTCTCAGTCTCCACGCTGTCGTGAATCAAGAGACAATGTTGACTCTCAGTCTCCACGCTGTCGTGAATCAAGAGACAATGTTGACTCTCAGTCTCCACGCTGTCGTGAATCAATAGACAATGTTGACTCTCAGTCTCCACGCTGTCGTGAATCAAGAGACAATGTTGACTCAGTCTCCACGCTGTCGTGAATCAAGAGACAATGTTGACTCTCAGTTTCCACGCTGTCGTGAATCAAGAGACAATGTTGACTCTCAGTCTCCACGCTGTCGTGAATCAAGAGACAATGTTGACTCTCAGTCTCCACGCTGTCGTGAACCAAGAGACAATGTTGACTCTCATTCTCCACGCTGTCGTGAACCAAGAGACAATGTTGACTCTCAGTCTCCACGCTGTCGTGAACCAAGAGACAATGTTGACTCTCAGTCTCCACGCTGTCGTGAATCAAGAGACAATGTTGACTCTCAGTCTCCACGCTGTCGTGAATCAAGAGACAATGTTGACTCTCAGTCTCCACGCTGTCGTGAATCAAGAGACAATGTTGACTCTCAGTCTCCACGCTGTCGTGAATCAAGAGACAATGTTGACTCTCAGTCTCCACGCTGTCATGAATCAAGAGACAATGTTAACTCTCAGTCTCCACGCTATCATGAATCAAGAGACAATGTTGACTCTCAGTCTCCACGCTATCATGAATCAAGAGACAGTGTTGACTCTCAGTCTCCACGCTATCATGAATCAAGAGACAGTGTTGACTCTCAGTCTCCACGCTATCATGAATCAAGAGACAGTGTTGACTCTCAGTCTCCACGCTGTCATGAATCAAGAGACAGTGTTGACTCTCAGTCTCCACGGTGCCATGAATCAAGAGACAATGTTGACTCTCAGTCTCCACGCTATCATGAATCAAGAGACAATGTTGACTCTCAGTCTCCACGCTGTCATGAATCAAGAGACAGTGTTGACTCTCAGTTTCCACGCTGTCATGAATCAAGAGACAGTGTTGACTCTCAGTCTCCACGCTGTCGTGAATCAAGAGACAGTGTTGACTCTCAGTCTCCACGCTGTCGTGAATCAAGAGACAATGTTAGACTTCTGAAGTTACCTCAATGAGGATTTTGTAAGTTAACTCACTCATTTCTGGATACCTGGATATCAGGATCCCTCGGTATCTGGATACCAGGATACATGGATATCTGGATACCAAGATTCCTGGGTATCTGGGACACCTGGATTCCTGGATATCCGGATGCCTGGAAACCTGGATACATGGATACTTGGATATCTGGATACCTGTCAACCAGTATATCTGGATACCTGAATACCAGGATATCTGGATATTTGGTTACCAGGATACCTAGATATCTGAATTCTTGAATATCTGGATACCTGGATAAAGTATACTTGGTTACCAGAATATCTGAATACCAGGATAGCTGGATATCTGGATACCAGGATATCTGGATGTCTGGAAAAGAGAATATCTGGATACCTGCATACCAGGATATATGGATACCTGGGTACATGGATATCTGAATACCTGGATATCTGATACCTGGAACCAGAATATCTGGATACCTGGATATCTGATACCTGGATAATAGGATACGTGGATACCAGGATATTTGTATTCCTGGGTATTTGGATACCTAGATACGAGGATAGCTGGATATCTGGATATCAGGACTCATGGACACCAGGATACCTAGTTACCAGGATATCTGGATACCTTAATACTAGGATATCACGATATCTGGATACCTGGCTACCAGGATACTTGGATACCAGGATATCTGGATACCTGGTTATCTGGATACCATGATATCTGGATATCTGGTAATCTGGATACCAGGATGCTTGGGTATCTGGATACCTGGATATTTGGATACCAGGATATCTAGATACCTGGATGCCTGGGTATCTGGATACTTGGATGCTGGTAATGTGTTAACTTTGATCATGGGGCACTTGCCAAGTGTTCCAAGAATCTGGCCCTAGTTACCGTACTGTTGAGTACGATGATGATCATTCTATCAACACAACTGTGATCATCACCCGTCTATCAAGAAGAGTAATACTAACCATAGTGTGCTGTACTGTACTATACTGTACTGTGCTGTACTATACTGTACTGTACTATACTGTACTATGGTGTACTGTACTGTGCTGCACTATACTGTACTGTTCTGTACTGTACTGTGCTGTGATGTGCTGTACTATACTGTACTGTGCTATACCATTTTGTGTTGTGCTGTACTATACTGTACTGCACTATACTGGACTGTTCTGTACTATACTGTGTTGTACTATACTGTACTGTGCAGTACTATACTATGCTGTACTATACTGTAATGTACTGTTCTGTACTGTACTGTACTGTTCTGTACTGTACTGTGCTGTATTGTACTGAGCTGTGTTGTACTGTGCTGCCCTGTACTGTACTGTGCTGTGTTGTACTATGCTGTGTTCTACTGTGCTGCCCTGTACTGTACTGTGCTGTGTTGTACTATGCTGTGTTCTACTGTGCTGTCCTGTACTGTACTTTGCTCTACTGTGCTGTACTGTAATGTGCTGTAGTGCACTGTATTTTGCTTTATTATACTGTGCTGTACTCTTCTGTACTGTACTCTGATGTACTGTACAGTTATGTACTGTACTGTGCTGTAATGTACTGTGTTGTACTCTGCTATACTGTACTGTGCTGTGCTCTGCTATATTGTACAGTTATGTACTGTACTCTGTTGTACTGTACTGTTCTGTACTGTGCTGTGTTGTACTGTACTGTACTGTAATGTGCTGTCATGCACTGTACTGTGCTGTACTCTGATGTACTGTACAGTTATGTACTGTAATGTGCTGTAGTGTACTGTGTTGTACTCTGCTATACTGTACTGTGCTGTGCTCTGCTATATTGTACAGTTATGTACTGTACTCTGTTGTACTGTACTGTTCTGTACTGTTCTGTGTTGTACTGTACTGTACTGTAATGTACTGTCATGCACTGTACTGTGCTGTACTCTGCTGTACTGTAATGTGCTGTAGTGTACTGTGCTGTACTGTACCATACTGTGCCGCACTCTATTGTACTGAACTGTTTTGTACTGTGATGTACTGTAGTCTGCTGTACTGTAATTTACTATACTGCGCAGTTATGTACTGTGCTCTGCTGTAATGTATTGTAGCGTGCTGTTCTGTTCTGTACTGTGCTGTTCTGTACTGTGCTGCGCTGTGTTGTATTGTACTGTGTTGTACTGTAATGTGTTGTAGTGTATGGTACTGTGCTGTACTGTACTGTACAGTGTTGTACTACACTTTACTCTGCTGTATTCTACTGTACTGCAATGTAATGTGCTTTACTGTTCTGTGTTTTACAGTACTATGCTATACCTTGCTGTAATGTATTGTACCGTACTGTGCTGTACTGTACTTGACGGTACTGTGGTGTACTGTACTTCACGGTACTGTAGTGTACTGTACTGTGCTGAACTGTACGGCACTGTGGTGTACTGTACTGTGGTGTACTGTACTATGTTGTACTGTACTTGTTGTTCTTGCAGGAGCCACAACAAGTCACCACAAACAAACTTGTTATTACAGAAACATTAATCGTGTCAAACAGTTTTAGTGAAGAGAAATAAAAAAAAGTGAAATTGGAAGCAGCTGCTATTTTTGTCTTGCTTAAATACCACCAGATTTTTACCCTTGTGCTCGTACACAAGTGTCCTTTTAGCAGGGAGGATATATGTTCACTAGTACACGTCCTTTTTCACTTGTTCACTCTGTTGTTCACTTGTACATGCTGTTGTTCACTTGTACATGCTTTTGTTCAGTTGTACACTATGTTGTTCGCTTGTACACTCTGTTGTTCATTTATACACTCTGTTCACTTATACACTGTTGTTCACTTGTACACTCTGTTGTTGATTTGTACACCCTGTTATACACTGTGTTGTTTACTTGTACGCGCTGTTGTTCACTTGTACATACTCTTGATCACTTGTACACACTCTTGTTCACTTATACACGCTCTTGTTCACTTGTACACACGTGTTCACTTGTACATACTCTTGTTCAGTTGTACACGCTGCTGTTCACTTGTACGTGCTGTTGTTCACTTGTACACACTCATGTTCACTTGTACACACTCTTGTTCATTTATACACACTCTTGTTCACTTGTACACGCTGTTGTTCGCTTGTACACTCTGTTCACTTGTACACGCTGTTGCTCATTTGTGCAATGTTCACTTGTACACGCTATTGCTTGCTTGTACGCTCTGTTGTTCGCTTGTACGCTATTCACCTGTACACGCTGTTGTTCACTGGTACACTCTCTTGTTCACTTGTACAAACTCTTGTTCACTTGTACACATTGTTCAGTTGTAAACACTGTTGTTCACCTGTACGCACTCTTGCTCACTTGTACACACTCTTGTTCACTTGCACGCACTCCTGTTCACTTGTGCACACTGTTGTTCATTTGTACACGCTGTTGTCGACTTGCACACGCTCTTGTTCATGTGTACAATGTTGTTCATTTGTACACGCTGTTGTTCATTTGTACACTGTTGTTCAGTTATATGCTGTTCACTTGTATACTGTTGTTCACTTGTACACGCTGTTGTTCACTTGTCCACACTGTTCTTCACTTGTACACGCTGCTCTGTTCACTTGTACACGCTGTTCGTCACTGGTACACACTCTTGGTCACTTATACACTGTTGTTCACTTGTAAACTTTGGTGCACAGTTGTTAATTTGTACACTGGTTGATCAGGCTCTGATCCACCAGGAGGCCTGGTCACAGACCGGGCCGCGGGGGCGTTGACCCCCGGAACTCTCTCCAGGTAAACTCTCTCCAGGTATTCTTTTCTTATACACTCTTGTACAGTATGTTCTTTACTTGTACACCAACCACCGTCACCACCACCAGCAGTGTGGCTGTCATGGGGGTTCGTCAGGAGATATTGGAGTAAGAAATTCACACGTTGGATGTTTTAGATGCCTATAATTAAGAGAGTCTTGAGGAGCAGCCTAGGAGCCTTGCCTTGTCCAGTCTCTGCCTGGCGGGAAATGACCACGAGGCCTCTGCCTACTGTTCACATGTGATGGATCTCATGATGTCACAGCTAGCAAGGGAGCCTATCTATAAAGTAGCTGGGATTATCTAAGTTTACTACACAAGTACACAGTAACTCTACTGATAGCTCGGCGACGTATGGTGCCCCAACATACAGCTAACTTATATACACTATAGACTGTATGCATTACTGCTCTGGGCTGATTCTATACAATATCAGTGTACACAACATTTGAACATAAAGAACTATACAAAAGGATGAAAACTGATTGTAATGCATTACAAATTATAATATATCTCAAATCATTGTAAATTATAGAATCATTGATCGTACAGAATAACAAGAGAGATCAACAAAGAGAAAGAGAATATCAATCGATCTGTATTCATGTGTTCTATGGATTCTGAGGAAATATATTTACAAAGAAGAAAGTGTTTAACGTAAAAGGCAGACTTGGTGCACACAAGTTTTTTACTCTTATTTCTCAAAATTCGGAGAGAACGTAAACACTTAAAAAAATTGAGCATCATTAAATTGATTTAGTAAATGCACAGTTGAAATACTCTTTAGACTTTAATATTCATCTACAGAGATTGTTTACATTTAACCCAAACTATACTAGGGTGAGATTTACATTTGCAGAGCGGTCATCATAGTCTGGGGGATCAAATTCTGTAGCAATGGTTAACACATGCCGTGGTTGAGGAGGATCTGAATTGGTATATATAATTGAAACTTGGGGGTTCCTCATTACTTGTCGTGTACGTAGGGAATAACGACAATCAGGTTGTTTAGTCTGTCTGGTTGTTAGAAGTAGAGGGTACTAAGTCAAGAGGATTGTCAGAGTCTTTCGCATTTGACTGGATGTCAGGAACCTCGCCATCCTCATCCCTGCATACGAACTTCATATGATCTAAATCCGATTCTTTTTACTGACCAGTACTGATTTCTCGAACTTTATACTTATTGCCACTGACATGTTCGACTACTCGATTTGGACCAACAAACTTTTGATCAAGCTTAGGCATTGCTGATGTTTCATTAAAGTTAATAAGCATAACTCTCGTACCTACTTTAATTTTGGTTGGTTTTGCTCGAGTATTAGTGGCTTTTGTAAATTTTGCTGTTGATTTATGAAGTGTTTTGGATTCTTCTGAAAGCACCTTGAGTTAAACTGCCATGAGTCGCTATGAAATCATCAGGATTGCGATTTGGTTTCGGATTAGAATATAACAACTCATATGGTAAGTGCTTATCTACACCATACAGTGCATAATGTGGAGTATCACCTATAGAAACATTGTAAGCAGAACTTATGGCACACTGAAAATCAGGTATAACTTCATCCCAGGTTGCACTATTGGGATTAATAGTGGCTCTCAACACATCGAGTACTTTCTTACTGAAGGAATGGACAGGCTCGGTGGAGTGGATGGACTCTTCCCAGTTGAAATAGTAAATACTGTAACCAGAAATATTAGCAAAGGAAAAATGGATCTTACTATCTTTACAACATGTAATGATTGCTCGAAATACAACTCTTTTGCCTTGCAAGTATCACTGTCAACTAGGACATTATCACCATCTGGAACACGAAGGACAACAACAGACACTCTAGTGAGTGAACTAGCCGTGACAGAAACGTCTTTCTGCGGACAGCTTGTGACATCAACAAGAGATGGCATAACTCATTTCAAATAGTCGTTTTCCGACAAGATGTCCCATGTGGAGGGACAACCACTTGCACAAGTAGCCAACGTAGGGATAGTAGACTAGGTACCCAAGGTTGTCTGAGGTTCTTCTGAAACCCGAGATAACTGTACACTCTCCTGCATGCAAAATATTGTAGGGACTGAATTCCAGACAGGAGTGACAGTTTTACCAGTGCCTGACCGCTTGGTTACGTTAATAGGTAATGCACATATCTATATGAACTCAATCTGAACTTCAAATTCCACAGCAGTGTGACAAATCTCGGATACAAGCTATGTGAACAAGTACATTGCATAAGATCTAGATGTGGTCTGTCAGTCGGTAAGGGACCATAAGGATTTTGCATAGGTACAACATTGTCCTGACTGACGTTATTCATTAAGGTATTGCTAGCATTGCTCAAAGGTAATTGAGACATGATTTCAGAGAATTTACACAAAGACAATGAAAGCAAAGAAAAACAACAGAAATGTATACGACAAAATTTTTAAGTAAATTGAAAATAAAGATGCTTAACTAACTCTGCATAAATAAATAAAAAAAGATAAGATACACTGAATGAGAAAAGAAAATTCACTGAAATTTACTTGACAAAGGTAAGGAAATACTTTGATAATAAAATTGTAAATCAAGGCAAAAACAATCAAATAAGATCAATAAATTGTATACGATTGCAAATATGTTTGAAAAATAAATTTCCTGAAAATGATACAAAAACAAAAACAAATATTATGCGATGATAATTCAATTAAGCAAAAGAAATTACTGAAAAACAGAACAATGATAATGGTTTACTTGCAGAAACATAGATGAAACATCAGGAGTTCACTCACTACATTTATTGTACAATTGTCTTGTACAGCGGGCCTCCAGCAGCAATAGTCTGGTTGACCAGACAAGATGAAACATCAGGAGTTCACTCACTACATTTATTGTACAATTGTCTTGTACAGCGGGCCTCCAGCAGCAATAGTCTGGTTGACCAGACAAGATGAAACATCAGGAGTTCACTCACTACATTTATTGTACAATTGTCTTGTACAGCGGGCCTCCAGCAGCAATAGTCTGGTTGACCAGACAAGATGAAACATCAGGAGTTCACTCACTACATTTATTGTACAATTGTCTTGTACAGCGGGCCTCCAGCAGCAATAGTCTGGTTGACCAGACAAGATGAAACATCAGGAGTTCACTCACTACATTTATTGTACAATTGTCTTGTACAGCGGGCCTCCAGCAGCAATAGTCTGGTTGACCAGACAAGCACCAGACGAGCCTGGCCCATGGCCGGGCTCAGAGAGTAGATATACTCTCGAAATTCTTCAAAGGTATCAAGGTATAAGGTATGGTCTTGCTTTGAAAAAAATAATTAAGTGTCTTGCTTGGCACAAGAGAAAATATTACTTCGTGGGTTCTCTAGAGAGAATAGGAAGCGATGACAAACATAAAAAATTAAACACAAAAATGGACAATAACACAGCACTAAGAAATAATTGCAGAACAACGAATCACATGCAACATACAGGAGTAGAGAACAAAAATTTTACACTAGGACACAAGAGTCTCTGAACAACACACACACAAAATCACAGTAGATGTAGAAATGTCTATATTGAAGAACTGGAAGCGACGACAAAACGAAGAGGATGGTATAAGTCCGAAATATTGGTAGATGAATGGTCATGTAGTTGGTGTGTGGGTGACGTAGGTGGACTGGGTGAGTATCTACAGCTGAGTTTGAGGCCGCTCGCTCTCTGGCTGGTACCCTTCACTAAAACTCATAAGGACATAAGAAAGAAGGAACACTGAAGCAGGCCTACTGGCCCATGCTGGTACCCCACACTGAAACTCACATGGTATTAAACCAGGGTGGCTTGATAAGCCACAATTGTACCGCAGGGATAGTGATTATCACTCTGACCAGCATTTTACTGGTAGCACGGAACGGTACAGCACATGGAGACAATAACTTCAAAGAGGATCTTGCTTGGCTTACTTCTCTCTCAGCTGGGTTGTTAAGCTGGCTTAAGCCTTCGACACTGGCTAGGCTGGGATGGCTTGAATGCTCGTAACTATGCACACAGCAGTAATGAAGCAGGCTGAGTGGCTGGTTTAGGCATGCTGGGTGGATTAGGCTATCCCCTACAGACTGGCTTAAATGGCTTGCCTTAATTTGCAAAAACCCGGATCAACTCCTCGTAGGTTAGCAAATAAAGCACGAAGCAACTAACCAGGAAGTTGTGTAGACGAGCTAGAGGATGCTGGCTTGGTTAACCCATAGAGCTCCCACGCTTGGTAGAATTAGTCTCTTTATATCTGTGTAATCGTCAAACTCACGCCCACACCGCTGCCACCATTTTTCGTGGGGGTTCGTCAGGAGATACTGGAGTAAGAAATACACACGTTGGATGTTTTGGAGGCGTATAATCAAGAGAGTCTTGAGGAGAAGCCCAGGAGCCTTGCCTTGTCTAGTCTATGCCTAGCGGGAAGTTACCGCGAGGCCTCTGCCTACTGTTTACATGTGATGGGTCTTGTGACGTCATAGCTAGCAAGGGAGCCTATCTATAATGTAGCTGGGATTATCTAAGTATACTTTACAAGTACACAGTATCACTACTGACATGGCCTCACTACCACCACCACCAACAGTGTGGCCTCACCATCACCCCCAACAGTGTGGACTCATCACCAACAACAGCATGGGCTCACCATCAACAGCAGTGTGGCCTCACCACCACCACCAACAGTGTGGCCTCACCACTGCCACCAACAGTAGTGTGGCTTCACCACCACTAACAATAGTTTGGCCTCATCACCACCAACACCAGTGTGGCCTCACCACCACCATCAATAGTTTGGCATCATCACCACGAACACCAGTGTGGTCTCACCACCAACAACAATAGTTGTGACGGGGAAGGTTCTAGGAGATGAAGGTGGTGTAGTAATACTTGGGTATGGCTGGTAACACTTATATTTGCAGAGTTGTGAGGGTAATGCCCAGCCTGCTTGTAGTCGGCTGTAGGTCTATCCGGGAACTGAGAGAGAGGGGCAGGGTGTCTGACGCTCCCATGTGGCATAACGTGACGTCACAAGCTAGCCTCTAGGCCTAGCAAGGGATCGTCTATATAAAATATATAGATGGTACTAACTACGATACTCAGATATGCTACACAAACATATACAGGGGATCAGCAACTATGCTGACATAGTGTGGCCGCACCACCAACAACAGTGTCGCCTCACCGCCACCAGCAACAGTGTGGCCTCACCACCATCAATAGTGTGGCCTCACCACCAACAGCAGTGTGGCCTCACCAACAACAGCGTGGCCTCACCACCAACAACAGTATGGCTTCACCATCAATAGTGTGGCCTCACCACCGACAACAGTGTGGCCTCACCAACAGCAGTGTGGCCTCACCACCAACAACAGTGTGACCTCACCACCAACAACAGTGTGGCCTCACCACCAACAGTGTGGCCTCACCACCATCAATAGTGTGGCCTCACCACCAACAGTGTGGCCTCACCACCAACAATAGTGTGGCCTCACCACCAAAAGTGTGGCCTCACCACCAACAACAGTGTGGCCTCACCACCAACAACAATGTGGCCTCACCACCAACAGTGTGGCCTCACCACCAACAACAATGTGGCCTCACCACTAACAACAGTGTGGCCTCACCACCAACAACAGTGTGGCCTCACTACCAACAACGGTGTGGCCTCACCACCAACAACAGTGTGGCCTCACCATGAATTTTTGATAGTGTTCTCTCAATTAATCTCTCCTAAACCTCTCCTCCGGTTATTGTGGTGTTGAGGAGGGGGGGGAGACTGCTCCCGGGTAGAGGACAGTGGGGTGCTAGGGAGAGTGACGGGGGGGGGGGGGTGCTGGGAAGAGGGTAGCCTAATTGGGTAGGGCAGGGGGGGGGGGTAGCGGATGGCTGGGGTGTTGAGGACGGGGGAGGGGAAGTTGGAGAGGGGAAGATTAGAGAGGGGAAGGTTAGGGAGGTGAAGGTTGGGGAGGGGAGGTTAGGGAGGGTAAGGTTAGGAAGAGGAAGGTTAGGGAGGGGAAGGTTGGGGAGGGGAAGGTTAGGGAGGGGAAGGTTAGGGAGGGGAAGGTTAGGGAGGGGGAAGGTTGGGAAGGGGAAGGTTAGGGAGGGGAAGGTTGGGGAGGGGAAGCTTAGGGAGGGGAAGGTTAGCGAGGGGAAAGGTTGGGGAAGGGAAGATTAGGGAGGGAAAGGTTGGGGAGGGGAAGGTTAGGGAAGGGAAGGTTGGGGAGAGGGAGGTTCGGGAGGGGAATGTTTCGGAGGTGAAGGTTGGGGAGGGGAAAGTTGGGAGGGGAAGTTAGGGAGAGGAAGGTTGAGAAAGGGAAGTTTAGGGAGGGGAAGGTTGGGGAAGGGAAGGAAAGGAAGGGTAAGGTTGGGGAAGATTAGGGAGGGGAAGGTTGGGGAAGGGAAGGTTAAGGAAGGGAAGGTTAAGGAGGGGAAGATTGGGGAGGGGAAGGTTGGGGAAGGGAAGGTTAAGGAAGGGAAGGTTAGGGAGGGGAAGGTTGGGGAAGGGAAGATTGAGGAAGGGAAGGTTGAGGAAGGGAAGGGTAAGGAGGGAAAGATTAGGGAGGGGGAAGGTTGGGGAGTGACAAGGAATGTAGTTAAGAGTTGGTAGAAATTTTTAGTACAGTAGAGAAAAAAAAGGTAGAGATCTGTTGAGAGAGAGATAGTGAGAGATAGTGAGAGAGTTAAATAGAGAGTTTTTGAGGGAGAGATTTAGAGGGAAAGGTTTAGAGGGAGAGAGATTTAGAGGGAGGGATTTAGGGAGAGAGATTTAAAGGGAGAGATTTAGAACGAGTTAAAGAGAGGGAGAGAGAGAGAGAGAGAGAGAGAGAGAGAGAGAGGAAAAGATCTAGAGAGATGGAGAGAGAGATTTAGAGGAAGAGATTTAGAGACAGATTTAGGGAGAGAAATTTAGAGAGAGAGGGAGAGATGGAAACACATTTAGAGAGAAAAATTTAAAGAGAGATTTAGAGAGAGAGGAATTTAGGGAGATGGAGATAAGATGTATATTATAGCATGTTGTTAGGGAGGAGGGTGGTGGATGATGCTGGGGAGGAGGGTGGTGGATGATGCTGGGGAGGAGGGTGGTGGATGATGCTGGGGAGGAGGGTGGTGGATGATGCTGGGGAGGAGGGTGGTGGATGATGCTGGGGAGGAGGGTGGTGGATGATGCTGGGGAGGAGGGTGGTGGATGATGCTGGGGAGGAGGGTGGTGGATGATGCTGGGGAGGAAGGTGGAAGATGGTGCTCTAAATGCTCTACCTGCCTCACCTAAACATATAGCTATAAGCTATGTACGAATGGTATACAATACCGACAAGATGAGATTAAGACACATGTCATGATCCACACAACAGGGCATAATAAGATGACTACCATTCTTAATGAAGTTCAGGCAATTTGTAATCGATTAGGCCTCATTATATCTTCATCTAAAACAAAGACACTGACAAGCAAGCGACATTCCCCACCCATCTGTTTGCAAAGTGAAAATATTAGTTACGTTAAATGTTACAGATATTTTGGTGTAGATGTACCCTTCAATAAATCAACCATACTACAACTAAATAAGAAATACAAAGATAGACTAAATGCTCTCAAAGTTGTTGCTTGCTACAACCCAAACTATGGTGCTAATCTGAGAATAGTAAAAATGGTGTATATATCCTATGTTAAGTCCTTAATTGATTATGCTGTTCCCATGTTGATATTAGCTAGGGAAAGTTCTCTCCGACCCTTGGCGTTAATGCAGTATGAAGCTCTCAGAATTATTCTTGGCTGTCCCAAATCTATCAAGGTTCATAATATGAGGAAGGAGCTTGGTATCTCTAGTATCAGTGATGGGATTGTTGAGATTAACACTACTTGATATTAGAACGTTAAGAAATGAACCAGACACTGTCACTATGAATCTTACTAAATGTCTAGAAGTAACTTCACATAAATTTAAATGGGTTGTGAAAACATTCAGTTATATTGAGTAAATACACTGATTTAAGCAGGAGTCTTCTGGCAGGGCTGCATCTGCTGTTGTTGGCACCTCGCTAGATAAGAACGATGACAACTTGGTTGAGTTAGGCGTAACAATTAACTACTGGGTGTCTACACTACAAACTGAATTATTTGTCATCCTAATGGCACTAAAACTAACTTATGACACTGAGATTGACTCTATCATCATTCCTGATTCTCTGTTATCACTGAAGGCTCTTGAGTCACATAATGACTCTAACAACATGCTCATTGGAGAAGCCAGGTATAGATACTAAAAAATAAATCCGGGAAAAAGGAATTAATATACAGTTGTTATGGATTCCATCACACATTGGATTACTCCTTCATAATAAAGTTGGCATGTTAACCAAGAAAAGTAACCTGAAAGAGAATTTAGAATATAACTATAATATATCTGTGTCTAGCATTAAGAATAGTATTAGGAGAGAAGAAAGTGATACAGAATCATATAGGAATGCAATTAGAAGCCTGATTAGATTTATAACCAACTATGATACCATGAACCCCAGAGTACAGTAAATTCTCATATTTTAACGTAAATATTTTAATGCAAATGTTGAATAACCTATATTTAACATACGTATGACATATTGTATAATTAGTGCAACCTGATCAAACTATGTTTTGTATGTCTAGTGTTAAGTAATAAGTAATGTGTTAAGTTTAGAGTGCCCGTAATGTCAGGGAATGATAGTGGCTCTCTTTGCACTAAAAATCATTGTAAACACTCACTGTAAACTATCTATGTATATAAACTTGCTACAATTGTCAACCACATTGTAAACTTGCAAGGAAATAACAAATTCTAATTCTAATTCTAATATGTTTATGGAGCAACTTGCAATGTGAACAGACTGACTGATGTTATAGTGGCCAGGCTTAGGCTTGGTTACAAGTACTTCTGGCAGTTTGGGAGACACACAGATGATGATCAGACTAAATGCAAAGTATGTGGTCAGCCTTATGGTCACTATCTTCAACACTGTGTGCTTAATTGTCCACTTATTGAAGACTATAAAGTATAATAACCTATGTGACATGTCAAGATATGTTATTAATGAAAATAATATACCAGCTATTTTAAGCAATTTTCCTAAATTAGCTTGTAACAAATAAGTGAACTGTAGATATTAATCCAGTTGCACTCTTGTTAACACTTTTGGGGCCTAGTGCCTAGGCTTTTTATGTATCCATATGTTCTTGCGCTACCATCCACAGGATGGATGTGAGGTGCACAATGAACCAGCCACTTCGCTGGCAAAATCTAATATATTCAAAATCACCAACGATCATCACCAAAACTCATAACCAACCTAACTATCACCAACAACCATCACTAACATAACATCAACAACCATAACCAGCATAATCATCAACATATCTATCGCCAACAACCATCACCAACATAACCATTAAAAACCATAACCAATATAACCATCGCCAACAACCATCACCAACATAACTATCACCAACAACCATAACAAACATAACCATCACCAACATAACCATCGCCAACAACCATCATGAGGGACTGATCACCTCATCTTCTGTACATAGTTCTACTATCTTCAAGTTATGTCCTGGAATTTGTATTGATAAAGCCACTGGATGGCGAAACGTCTACAATAAAGATACCCAGATGTTGCACATGTGTCTTAATTTCATCAACCATCACCAACATAACCATCAACAACCATCACCAATATAAACATCTCCAACAACCATCACCAACATAACCATCGCCAACAGCCATCACCAACATAACCATCAACAACCATCACCAATATAAACATCTCCAATAACCATCACCAACGTAAAGTCACCAACAACCATCACCAACATAACTATCACCAACAATCATGACCAACATAAACATCACCAACAACTGTGACCAACATATCACCAACAACCATCACCAACATAACTATCACCAACACCCATCACCAACATAACTATCACCAACATAACTATCGCCAACAACCATACCAAACATAACCATCACCAACATAACCATCGCCAACAACCATCACCAACATAACCATCAACAACCATCACCAACATAAAGATCATTGACAACCATCACCAACATTAAGATCATTGACAGCCATCACCAACAACCATCACCAACATAACCATCACCAACATAACCATCACCAACAACCATCACCAACATAACCATCACCAACATAACCATCACCAACAACCATCACCAACATAAACATAATCACTAACAACATTCACCAACAACCATCGCCAACACAACCATCACCAACAACCATTTTGAACGCAAACATCAACAATCATCACCAACATAACCATCACCAACAACCATCACCAACAATCATTACCAACACAACCGTCAACAACCATCACCAACATAACCATCACCAACAACCATCACTAACATAACCATCTACAACAACCATCACCAACAACCATCACCAGCACAACCATCACCAAAACAACCATCACCAAAACAACCATCACCAAAACAACCATCACCAACACAACCATCACCAATACAACCCTCACCAACACAACCATCGCCAACACAACTATCACCAACACAATCATCACCAACAACCATTACCAACACAACCATCACCAACAACCGTCACCAACACAACCATCACCAAAACAACCATCACCAACACAACCATAACCATCACCAACAATCATCACCACCAACAACCATCACCAACACAACCATCACCAACAACCATTACCAACACAACCATCACCAATAACCATCACCAACAATCATCACCAACACACTCATCACCAACAACCATTACCAACACAGCCATCACCAACAACCATCACCAACACAACCATCACCAACAGTCATCACCAACACAATCATCACCAGCAACCATCACCAACACAACCATCACCAACAACCATTACCAACACAACCATCACCAACACAACCATCACCAAAACAACCATCACCAACACAACCATCACCAACAGTCATCACCAACACAATCATCAACAGCAACCATCACCAACACAACCATCACCAACAACCATTACCAACACAACCATCACCAACACAACCATCACCAAAACAACCATCACCAACACAACCATCACCAACAATCATCATCAATACAATTATCACCAACAACCATCACCAACACAACCATCACCAAAACAACCATTACCAACACAACCATCACCAACAATCATCAATACAATTATCACCAACAACCATCACCAACACAACCATCACCAAAACAACCATCACCAACACAACCATCACCAACACAACCATCACCAACAACCATCACCAACACAACCATCACCAACGCAACCATCACCAAAACAACCATCACCAACAATCATCACCAACACAACCATCACCAACAATCATCACCAACACACCCATCACCAAAACAACCATCGCCAAAAGAACCATCACCAACAATCATCACAAATGCAACCATCACTAAAACAACCATCACCAACAATCATCACCAACGCAACCATCACCAAAACAACCATCACCAACAACTATCACCAACACAACCATCACCGACACAACCATCACCAACACAACCATCACCAACACACCACAATTTGACGATGAGTGAACTATCCTCTTACAGTATTATCCTCGGGATTAACTTGAGCGCCCACGTAAGCTTTGTTGTGTTTGGTGGGGGAGAGTGAGGGGAAGGGGGAGAGGGTATGGAATGGGGGAGCTGGAGAGAGGGGAAGGGCCTTTGGCAGCCGGGTAGGGGTTGGAGAGGAGGGGAGATGTATAGGGAGGAGAGCGAGGGTGCTGGGGGAATGGGTGATGGTAGGCGAGGGGACGGATGTTGGTGTGGTGGGGTAATGGGTGTATAGTGGAGGAGGAAGGTGAGTAATGGGATGTGGTATGGGAGGAGGAGTCACCTTTACATCTGGTACCGTCACTTGTTCACCTTCCTGGTCATGGAGGTAATTCTTATATCTTTCTCAATATATCGTTCTATCAGTCATATTCTGTCGTTCACATTATATCATTCATATTTTATCTTTCTCATTATATCATTCACGTTCTATAATTCACATTATATCATTCTCATTATAACATTTACATTCTATCATTCACATTGTACCATTGACATTACATCATTCACATTCTATCATTCAGTTTCTCCCTGTCTCGGCAATATTGCTCTCCAACCTTGTGTCTGTGTCTACCTTGTCGATATCTTCTACGTGGATAGTAGTGGCTAGTTCATTGTGCACCCCATACCCATCCTGTGGATGGTAGTGGCTAGTTTACTGTGCATCCCATATCCATCCTGGGGATGATAGTAACTAGTTAATTGTCCATCCTGTGATTGGTAGTAACTAGTTTATTGTGCACCACATATCTATCCTGTGAAAGGTAACACAAGAGCATACGGATATAAAAAAGGCCTAGGAACTAGGCCTCTGAAGGATTAACAGGAGTACATCTGGATTTATATCCACAATTGACTTATCTGTTGCAAACAAATTTAAGATATTTGCTTAATATGTCTGGTATCTTATTTTCATTAATAAAATACTTTGGCATATTAGACAGTTTATTATACTATCTTTAATCCTTATATTCCTCAATAAGCGGACAGTTCAGCACATAGTGTTCAAGATAGTGTCCGTAGGGCTAACCACATATTTTACATTTAGTTCGATGATCATCTGTGTCTCACGAAATCGTAATGACACGATTGCAAACAAACCATACCACGGGCGGGATTTGAACCCGCGGTCAGAGAGTCTCAAAACTCCAGACCGTCGCGTTAGCAGTGAAGGGACTTGAGCTAGAGTTCGTCACGGCCACGCTAGCTGGAGATTAGTCTGTAAAAACTTGCATTTGTGGTCACAGTGGTGCCTATGCTAACCTTCCTATGGTGTAGAAATATACCTAATTGGACGAATCTTATTGTGGCTAGCTGGTCTAGTGGCTAACGCGACGGTCTGGAGTTTTGAGACTCTCTGACCGCGGGTTCAAATCCCGCCCGTGGTATGGTTTCATCTGTGTCTGCCAAACTGCCAACAGTGTTTGTAACCAAGCCTAAGCCTGGCTACTACAACATCAGTCAGTCTGTTCACACTGCAGGTTGCTTCGTAAACATAATTATCTATGTTCATGTTATAACAGTGAGTGATAGATCTACTCAGGCTTCTAGATGCATTTCTATGATAATAAATTTCTTTATTTACTTCTCTCACAATGCTAGACACAAATATTCCAAAGTTGTGTTTCACATTTTCTTCATCTTTGACTAATTTATCAACTTTATCATGAATGAATAATTTGGTGTGTGATGGAATCCATAACAATTGTACGTTAATATTATTTTCTCAGATTTTTTACTATCTATACCTGGCTTCTCCAGTGAGCATATTGCTAGTGTAGTCAAGTTCCATCAATGATGACATAGAATCAAAAATAATCAATCAGTGTCGTGAGGTAACTTTACTGCCATTAGGATGAGAAACAATTCACTTTGAAGTGTAGACGCCCAGTTGTTAATTCTTGTGCCTAGCTCAACATAGTTACTAACGTTCTTATCTAGGGAGGGGACAACGAGAGCAGATGCAACCCTGCCACCAGACTCCTGCTGACATCCATCAATGTATATAATTTGTGATATATTACTACTAGTCTTTAAGCTAGAATTTTTTTCTTGAGTAGTTTTCTTTGCAAGTGATTTAAGGAAGGGATTACTAGTGACGAGCTTCTTGGGAAGGACTTGCAGGTATGTGATATTAAATGAGCACATCAACGGAGGGGTGGAATGCTCTTGTTGTCTACAGTGATACAGTTCGTGCAAGTTATAAAACTTAATATAATTGCTTGTTTTCACAACTCATTTCGATCTATGTGTGTTGTAGACATTCAGTAAGATTTATAGTGACGGTGTCTGGTTCATTTCTTAACATTCTGACACCAAGTACAGTATTAATCCCATTACTCCTATCATTGTGAACACTAAGCTCTTTTCTTACGTTAAGAACCTGAGTAATTTAGGAGAACTAAGAATAATTCTGAGGGCTTCGTTGTGCATTACTTGCAAGGGTCGTAGAGAAATTTCCTTGGGTAATGTTAACTTGGGCGTAGCATAATCAATTAAGGATCTTATATAGACTATGTACATCATTCTCACTATTCTTACGTTAGCACCATAGTTGAGGTTGTAGCCAGCAACAGCTTTAAGAACAATTAGTCTATATTTGCATTTCTTATTTAGTTGTGGTATGGTTGATTTATTGAAGGCTACATCTACACCAAGTATCTGTAAGATTTAACACATCTGATGTTTTCAGCCTGCAGACAGATGGGTGCGGGATGTCGTTTGCTTGTCCATGTCTTAGTTTTAGATTAAGATATGACCAGGCCTAGTCGATTACAAATTAACTGAACCTTGTCAAGAATGCTCTGTTGTTTGGATTATGGTGTCATCAGCATAACTTACAGCTACTGTGTATGTTTACGTGAAGTAGGTAGAGCATTTAGAAGAGCATCATTCAGGACATTAAACTGCATGAGACTGAAAACTACTCTGGTGTATAGCTAACTTTTTTGGGGACAATGTTTCTCTCTGTGTATAGAACTGTATTAAATAACTAAATGACTTGATAAATGTCTATACATACATCGAAATTTTGTCCCAGTAAAAGTTTGTTGTGGAACATGTGTGTGTTCCTCGCAGTGTTATGATCATGTTATCTTTTGTTATCCTCCTGTTGGCCTAAATGACTGCCTCACTGTTGGTGTTTTTCACTCCGTCTTCACTGCGTACGCGTTAGGCTTGAATTCTATCAACCACGTTCTTACAACAATGTACCAATGGTTATAATTATAAACCCAATTTTTACAGGGGTGGACCGGTAAGCCAGCGGAAGGCCTCGGTCAGATGACCAAAAGCTCCAGCGGCGGGTCATCATATGACTAAGACTCGCGTCATGAAAAGCTTGTCCTGTTTCCTGACAAACCTTACTTACGTTCTGAACCAGCCTGGCAACCTGTCAACATGCTCCGTTTTTGACTTTGTATACCATCATTCGTATACCGTCATGAGCGCCACGACATCTGTAAATATTGATATGTAGGTTACCGCTTATGTCGCCGCCGCCGCCGCCGCCGCCTCCGCCTCCGCCGCCGCCGCCGCCGCCTCCATCACCACTACCACCGCCACCACCACCACCACCACCACCACCACCACCACCACCACCACCACCACCACCACCACCACCACCACCACCACCACCACCACCACCACCACCACCTCCATACTGGCCGTTCATATCTAACACAACTCTATGTTGTGAATAAACGGTTTAGAAAAACCGACGAGTTGATAAATGAGACACTTGCGCACCATTTGGGTCTATGCATTCTGGAAACTTTTCGCCAGCCAGTGACTTCTTCAGTCCAATACAGAGAAAGAAGGAAGACGAGGAGGAGTTTGAGGGAATCAACCTGATGTCGATGTGTTCAGTTCATCAGTCTTGACAAGAGTAATTACCTGAACACATCGACTCCAGCCTGAGGGACTGATTACCTCAAACTCCTCATGTTCCACCTTTCTCTGCGTTGAACTGAAGAAGCCATTCGCTGGCGAAACGTTTTCAGAAGATACTCAAATATTGGACGAATGTTTCATTTATCAGTTTCATGAAGCTTTGAGAAACTCCACTTGTTACTGTAACCAAATTCAACATCCTCCTCCTCCTCCTCCTGTTCCTTTTCTTTGCCAAGTATCCCTTGTTCCAGAGGAATACTTCCCTTGGTATCC
>NC_091323.1:16040633-16050633 GCF_038502225.1 Cherax quadricarinatus | reverse complement strand
ATTACAAAATGGATATAAATTCGTTAAAAAACATTCAGCGTAGGATGACTAAATTAATACATAACATTAGAAATCTTCCTTATGAAGAAAGATTGAAGACTCTTAAGTTACATTCACTTGTTAGACGAAGAATGAGGGGAGACCTGATCGAAGTGTATAAGTGGAAGATAGGTATTAATAAAGGGGATATTAATAAGGTCTTGAAGATGTCTCTCCAAGAGAGAACCCGCAGTAATGGATTTAAATTAGATAAGTTTAGATTTAGAAAGGACATAGGAAAGTATTGGTTTGGAAATAGGGTAGTTGATGAGTGGAACAGTCTACCTAGTTGGGTTATTGAGGCTGGGACTTTGGGTAGTTTCAAATCTAGGTTGGATAAGTACATGAGTGGGAGGGGTTGGATTTGAGTGGGACTTTCACATCAGAGCTTATTTCTTGGGTGGCATTGAGAATTGGGTTGGGCAAATGTTTTGTTAGTGGGATAAATTGTAAAGGACCTGCCTAGTATGGGCCAGCAGGCCTCCTGCAGTGTTCCTCCTTTCTTATGTTCTTATGTTCTTATCATTACCATATTCTGCTACCATTATACCCCACCATCCTTCCTTCATTACCATAGTCTACTACCATTATACCCCACCATTCTTCCTTCATTACCATATTCTGCTACCATTATACCCCACCATCCTTCCTTCATTACCATAGTCTGCTACCATTATACCCCACCATCCTTCCTTCATTACCATAGTCTACTACCATTATACACTACCATCCTTCATTACCATAGTCTACTACCATTATACGCCACCATCCTTCATTACCATAGTTTGCTACCATTATACCCCACCATTCTTCCTTCACTACCATAGTCTGCTACCATTATACACCACCATCCTTCATTACCATAGTCTACTACCATTATACACCACCATCCTTCATTACCATAGTCTACTACCATTATACACCACCATCCTTCATTACCATAGTCTGCTACCATTATACACCACCATCCTTCATTACCATAGTCTACTACCATTATACACCACCATCCTTCATTACCATAGTCTACTACCATTATACACCACCATCCTTCATTACCATAGTCTGCTACCATTATACCCCACCATCCTTCATTACCATAGTCTACTACCATTATGCACCACCATCCTTCATTACCATAGTCTGCTACCATTATACCCCACCATCCTTCCTTATCATAGTCTGCTACCATTATACCCCACCATCCTTCATTACCATAGTCTGCTACCATTATACCCCACCATCCTTCATTACCATAGTCTGCTACCATTATACCCCACCATCCTTCATTACCATAGTCTACTACCATTATACCCCACCATCCTTCATTACCATAGTCTGCTACTATTATACACCACCATCCTTCATTACCATAGTTTGCTACCATTATACCCCACCATCCTTTCTTCTTTACCATAGTCTACTACCATTATACACCACCATCCTTCATTACCATTGTCTACTACCATTATGCCCCACCATCCTTCCTTATCATAGTCTGCTACCATTATACCCCACCATCCTTCATTACCATAGTCTGCTACTATTGTACACCACCATCCTTCATTACTGTAGTCTACTACCATTATACACCATCCTTCATTACCATAGTTTGCTACCATTATACCCCACCATCCTTCCTTCTTTACCATAGTCTACTACCATTATACCCCACCATCCTTCATTACCATAGTTTGCTACCATTATACCCCACCATCCTTCCTTCTTTACCATAGTCTACTACTATTATGCACCACCATTCTTCATTACCATAGTCTACTACCATTATACCCCACCATCCTTCCTTACCATAGTCTGCTACCATTATACCCCACCATCCTTCATTACCATAGTCTGCTACCATTATACCCCACCATCCTTCTTTACCATAGTCTGCTTCCATTATACCCCACCATCCTTCATTACCATAGTCTACTACCATTATACCCCACCATCCTTCCTTACCATAGTCTGCTACCATTATACCCCACCATCCTTCATTACCATAGTCTGCTACCATTATACCCCACCATCCTTCATTACCATAGTCTACTACCATTATACACCACCATCCTTCATTACCATAGTTTGCTACCATTATACCCCACCATCCTTCCTTCTATACCATAGTCTACTACTATTATACACTACCATTCTTCATTACCATAGTCTGCTACCATTATACCCCACCATCCTTCATTGCCATTGTCTGCTACCATTATACCCCACCATCCTTCATTACCATAGTCTACTGCCATTATACCCCACCATCCTTTATTACCATAGTCTACTACCTTTATACCCCACCATCCTTCCTTATCATAGTCTGCTGCCATTATACCCCACCATCCTTCATTACCATAGTCTGCTACCATTATACACCACCATTCTTCAGTACCATAGTCTACTACCATTATACCCCACCATCCTTCATTACCATAGTCTACTACCATTATACCCCACCATTCTTCCTTCATTACCATAGTCTGCTACCATTATACCCCACCATCCTTCCATCATTACCATAGTCTGCTACCATTATACCCCACCATCCTTCATTACCATGGTCTACTACCATTATACCCCACCATTCTTCCTTCATTACCATAATCTGCTACCATTATACCCCACCATTCTTCCTTCATTACCATAGTCTGCTACCATTATACCCCACCATTCTTCCTTCATTACCATAGTCTGCTACCATTATACCCCACCATCCTTCCTTCATTACCATAGTCTACTACCATTTTACACTACCATCCTTCATTACCATAGTCTACTACCATTATACACCACCATCCTTCATTACCATAGTTTGCTACCATTATTCCCCACCATCCTTCCTTCATTACCATAGTCTACTACCATTATACACTACCATCCTTAATTACCATAGTCTACTACCATTATGCACCACCATCCTTCATTACCATAGTTTGCTACCATTATACCCCACCATCCTTCCTTCTTTACCATAGTCTGCTACCATTATACCCCACCATCACTTCTTCATTACCATAGTCTTCTACCATTATACACCACCATCCTTCATTACCATAGTCTACTACCATTATGCACCACCATCCTTCATTACCATAGTCTGCTACCATTATACACCACCATCCTTCATTACCATAGTCTACTACCATTATGCACCACCATCCTTCATTACCATAGTCTGCTACCATTATACCCCACCATCCTTCCTTCATTACCATAGTCTACTACCATTATACACCACCATCCTTTAATACCACAATCTGCTACCATTATACCCCACCGTCATTCCTTCATTACCATAGTGTACTACCATTATACCCCACCATCCTTCATTACCATAGTCTGCTACCATTATACCCCACCGTCATTCCTTCATTACCATAGTGTACTACCATTATACCCCACCATCTTTCCTTCATTACCATAGTGTACTACCATTATACCCCACCATCCTTCATTACCATTACCACCACCACTGCCCACTACCTCCCCCACCTTCCACTCTTGTCACCTACACTTAGCCCATCGTTATAATTCTTATTGTTGCCAAACCTTCCCTGATAGCCACCTCCGTACTTGTTGGCAGGTGCTGTATTGACCTCTTTTGGTTTAACGCTTTACCCTTCTCTATGAACGTAAGTTGTTTGTCGTAGCCTCGCAAGACAGGTGTTGTTGTCAAGACACTGGTGTTTTTGTCAAGACACTGGTGTTATCAAGACACTGGTGTTGTTACCAAGACACTTGTGTTGCTGTCAAGACACTGGTGTTATCAAGGCACTGGTGTTGTTGTCAAGACACTGGTGTTGTTGTCAAGACACTAGTGTTGTTGCCAAGACACTGGTGTTGTTGTCAAGACACTGGTGTTGTTGTCAAGACACTGGTGTTGTCAAGACACTGGTGTTGTTGTCAAGACACTGGTGTTTTTGTCAAGACACTGGTGTTATCAAGACACTGGTGTTGTTACCAAGACACTTGTGTTGCTGTCAAGACACTGGTGTTATCAAGGCACTGGTGTTGTTGTCAAGACACTGGTGTTGTTGTCAAGACACTGGTGTTGTCAAGACACTGGTGTTGTTGTCAAGACACTGGTGTTGTCAAGACACTTGTGTTGTTATCAAGACACTGGTGTTGTTGTCAAGACACTGGTGTTATCAAGACACTGGTGTTGTTGTCAAGACACTGGTGTTGTCAAGACACTTGTGTTGTTATCAAGACACTGGTGTTGTTGTCAAGACACTGGTGTTTTTGTCAAGACACCTGTGTTATCAAGACACTGGTGTTGTTGTCTAGACACTGGTGTTGTTGTCAAGACACTGGTGTTATCAAGACACTGGTGTTGTTGTCAAGACACTGGTGTTGTTGTCAAGACACTGGTGTTGTTATCAAGACACTGGTGTTATTGTCAAGACACTGGTGTTGTTATCAAGACACTGATGTTGTTGTCAAGACACTTGTGTTGTTGTCAAGACACTGGTGCTGTTGTCAAGACACTGGAGTTGTTATCAAGACACTTGTGTTGTTGTCAAGACTCTGGTGTTGTTGTCAAGACACTGGTGTTATC
The DNA here is from genome assembly GCF_038502225.1 of Cherax quadricarinatus. Taxonomy (NCBI): domain Eukaryota; kingdom Metazoa; phylum Arthropoda; class Malacostraca; order Decapoda; family Parastacidae; genus Cherax; species Cherax quadricarinatus. Next base: position 16,046,033 of record NC_091323.1, on the reverse strand, counting down.
AAGACACTGGAGTTGTTATCAAGACACTTGTGTTGTCGTCAAGACACTGGTGTTATTGTCAAGACACTGTTGATGTTGTCAAGACACTGGTGTTGTTATCAAGACACTGGTGTTATCAAGACACTGGAGTTGTTATCAAGACACTGATGTTGTTATGAAGACACTGGTGTTATCAAGACACTTGTGGTGTTGTCAAGACATTGGTGTTGTTGTCATGACACTAGTGTTGTTATCAAGACACTGGTGTTGTTGTCAAGGCACTGCTGTTGTTGTCAAGACACTGGTGTTATCAAGACACTGGTGTTATCAAGACACTGGTGTTATCAAGACTCTGGAGTTATCAAGACACTTGTGTTGTTGTCAAGACATTGGTGTTGTTGTCAAGACACTAGTGTTGTTATCAAGACATTGGTGTTGTTGTCAAGACACTGGTGTTATCAAGACACTGGTGTTATCAAGACACTGGTGTTGTTGTCAAGACACTGGTGTTGTTGTCAAGACACTTGTGTCATCAAGAAACTGGTGTTGTTGTCAAGACACTGGTGTTGTTATCAAGACACTGGTGTTGTTGTCAAGACACTGGTGTTGTTGTCAAGACACTGGTGTTGTTGTCAAGACACTGGTGTTGTTGTCAAGACACTGGAGTTGTTGTCAAGACACTTGTGTTGTTATCAAGACACTGGTGTTATCAAAACACTGGTGTTGTTATCAAGACACTGGTGTTGTTATCAAGACACTGGTGTTGTTGTCAAGACACTGGTGTTGTTGTCAAGACACTTGTGTTGTTATCAAGACACTGGTGTTATCAAGACACTGGTGTTGTTATCAAGACACTGGTGTTGTTGTCAAGACACTGGTGTTGTTGTCAAGACACTGGTGTTGTTGCCAAGACACTGGTGTTGTTGTCAAGACACTGGTGTTATCAAGACTGGTGTTGTTATCAAGACACTGGTGTTATCAAGACACTGGTGTTGTTATCAAGACACTGGTGTTGTTGTCAAGACACTGGTGTTGTTGCCAAGACACTGGTGTTATCAAGACACGTGTTGTTGTCAAGACACTGGTGTTGTTATCAAGACACTGGTGTTATCAAGACACTGGCGTTGTTATCAAGACACTGGTGTTGTTGTCAAGACACTGGTGTTTTGTCAAGACACTGGTGTTATCAAGACACTGGTGTTGTTGTCAAGACACTGGTGTTGTTGTCAAGACACTGGTGTTGTTGTCAAGACACTGGTGTTATCAAGACACTGGTGTTGTTGTCAAGACACTGGTGTTATCAAGACACTGGTGTTGTTGTCAAGACACTGGTGTTGTTATCAAGACACTGGTGTTATCAAGACACTGGTGTTGTTATCAAGACACTGGTGTTGTTGTCAAGACACTGGTGTTTTGTCAAGACACTGGCGTTATCAAGACACTGGTGTTGTTGTCAAGACTCTGGTGTTTTGTCAAGACACTGGTGTTATCAAGACACTGGTGTTGGTGTCAACATACTGGTGTTGTTGTCAAGATACTGGTGTTGTTGTCAAGACACTGGTGTTGTTGTCAAGATACTGGTGTTGTTATCAAGACACTGGTGTTGTTGTCAAGACACTGGTGTTTTGTCAAGACACTGGTGTTGTTGTCAAGATACTGGTGTTGTTTTCAAGACACTGGTGTTCTTGTCGAGACACTGGTTTTGTTGTCAAGACACTGGTGTTCTTGTCAAGACACTGGTGTTGTTATCAAGAAACTGGTGTTCTTGTCGAGACACTGGTTTTGTTGTCAAGACACTGGTGTTGTTGTCAAGACACTGGTGTTGTTGTCAAGATACTGGTCTTACTACACATCTCTGAACTTTCTCCAGTTTTGTCAAGTGGTTTGTGAGGTGGGGGTTCCCAAGTTGTGCTGGGACCTTGGTAATGGACCTTGTCTGTGTTAGTGATGTTGTCTTGTCTGTGTTGATGATGTTGTCTTGTCTGTGTTGGTGGTGTTGTCCTGTCTGTGTTGGTGATGTTGTCTTGTCTGTGTTGGTGATGTTGTCTGTGTTGGTGATGTTGTCTTGTCTGTGTTAGTGATGCTGTCTTGTCTGTGTTGGTGATGTTGTCTTGTCTGTGTTGGTGATTTTGTCTTGTCTGTGTTGGTGATGTTGTCTGTGTTGGTGATGTTGTCTTGTCTGTGTTAGTGATGTTGTCTTGTCTGTGTTGGTGATGTTGTCTTGTCTGTGTTGGTGATGTTGTCTTGTCTGTGTTGATGATGTTGTCTTGTCTGCGTTGGTGGTGTTGTCTTGTCTGTGTTGGTGATGTTGTCTTGTCTGTGTTGGTGATGTTGTCTGTGTTGGTGATGTTGTCTTGTCTGTGTTAGTGATGTTGTCTTGTCTATGTTGGTGATGTTGTCTTGTCTGTGTTGGTGATGTTGTCTTGTCTGTGTTGGTGATGTTGTCTGTGTTGGTGATGTCTGTGTTAGTGATGTTGTCTTGTCTGTGTTAGTGATGTTGTCTTGTCTGTGTTGGTGATGTTGTCTTGTCTGTGTTGGTGATGTTGTCTTGTCTGTGTTGGTGATGTTGTCTTGTCTATGTTGGAGATGTTGTCTTGTCTATGTTGGAGATGTTGTCTTGTCTATGTTGGAGATGTTGTCTTGTCTATGTTGGAGATGTTGTCTTGTCTATGTTGGAGATGTTGTCTTGTCTATGTTGGAGATGTTGTCTTGTCTATGTTGGAGATGTTGTCTTGTCTATGTTGGAGATGTTGTCTTGTCTATGTTGGAGATGTTAGCATTTTTGTGTTCCTCTTCTGATTTATTTTTTAGTGATGTTGTGGTCAGTTGGTCTCCCCGTGGACTGTACTCACTTTCTGGTCTGTCTGTATTTCTGGTCTGACTACATTTCTAGTCTGAATATTTCTGGTTTGTCTGTATTTCTGGTCTACCTGTATTTCTGTTCTACATGTATTTCTGATCTACCTGTATTTCTGGTGTGACTATATTTCTTTTCTGACTGTATTTCTGGTCTCTCTGTATTTCTGGCGTGACTATTTCTGGTATACCTGTATTTCTGGTCTGACTGTATTTCTGGTCTCCCTGTATTTCTGGTCTACCTGTATTTCTGATCTCCCTGTATTTTTGGTCTACCTGTATTTCTGGTCTCCCTGTATTTCTGGTCTCCCTGTAGTTCTGGTCTGCCTGTATTTCTGGTCTCCCTTTAGTCCTGGTCTCCCTGTATTTCTGGTCTTCCTTTAGTTCTGGTCTACCTGTATTTCTGGTGTGACTATATTTCTGGTCTCCCTGTATTTCTGGTCTCCATGTAGTTCTGGTCTCCCTGTAGTTCTGGTCTCCCTGTATTTCTGGTATCCATGTAGATCTGGTCTCCCTGTATTTCTGGTCTCCATGTAGTTCTGGTCTCCTTGTAGTTCTGGTCTCCCTGTATTTCTGGGGTAACTGTATTTCTGGTGTAACTGTATTTCTGGTCTCCCTGTATTTCTGGTCTCTCTGTATGTCTGGTCTCCATGTAATTCTGGTCTCCTTGTAGTTCTGGTCTCCCTGTATTTCTGGTCTCCCTGTATTTCTGGTCTCCCTTTAGTTGTTGTCTACCTGTATTTCTGGTATGAATGTATTTCTGGTCTCCCTGTAGTTCTGGTCTGCCTGTAATTCTGGTCTCCCTTTAGTTCTGGTATCCCTGTATTTCTGGTCTCCATTTAGTTCTGGTTTACCTGTATTTCTGGTGTGACTGCATTTCTGGTCTCCCTGTATTTCTTGTCTCCCTGTATTTCTGGTCTCCTTGTATTTCTTGTCTCCCTGTATTTCTGGTCTCCATGTATTTCTGGTCTCCCTGTATTTCTTGTCTCCATGTAGTTCTGATCTCCATGTAGTTCTGGTCTCCATGTAGTTCTGGTCTCCATGTAGTTCTGGTCTCCCTGTAGTTCTGGTCTGCCTGTAGTTCTGGTCTCCATGTAGTTCTGGTCTCCATGTAGTTCTGGTCTCCATGTAGTTCTGGTCTCCATGTAGTTCTGGTCTCCATGTAGTTCTGGTCTCCATGTAGTTCTGGTCTCCATGTAGTTCTGGTCTCCATGTAGTTCTGGTCTCCCTGTAGTTCTGGTCTCCATGTAGTTCTGGTCTCCATGTAGTTCTGGTCTCCATGTAGTTCTGGTCTCCATGTAGTTCTGGTCTCCCTGTAGTGCTGGTCTCCATGTAGTTCTGGTCTCCATGTAGTTCTGGTCTCCATGTAGTTCTGGTCTCCATGTAGCTCTGGTCTCCATGTAGTTCTGGTCTCCATGTAGTTCTGGTCTCCATGTAGTTCTGGTCTCCATGTAGTTCTGGTCTCCATGTAGTTCTGGTCTCCATGTAGTTCTGGTCTCCATGTAGTTCTGATCTCCATGTAGTTCTGGTCTCCATGTAGTTCTGGTCTCCCTGTAGTTCTGGTCTCCATGTAGTTCTGGTCTCCATGTAGTTCTGGTCTCCATGTAGTTCTGGTCTCCATGTAGTTCTGGTCTCCCTGTAGTTCTGGTCTCCATGTAGTTCTGGTCTCCATGTAGTTCTGGTCTCCATGTAGTTCTGGTCTCCATGTAGTTCTGGTCTCCATGTAGTTCTGGTCTCCCTGTAGTTCTGGTCTCCATGTAGTTCTGGTCTCCATGTAGTTCTGGTCTCCCTGTAGTTCTGGTCTCCATGTAGTTCTGGTCTCCATGTAGTTCTGGTCTCCCTGTAGTTCTGGTCTCCCTGTAGTTCTGGTCTCCATGTAGTTCTGGTCTCCATGTAGTTCTGGTCTCCCTGTAGTTCTGGTCTCCCTGTAGTTCTGGTCTCCCTGTAGTTCTGGTCTCCCTGTAGTTCTGGTCTCCATGTAGTTCTGGTCTCCATGTAGTTCTGGTCTCCATGTAGTTCTGGTCTCCATGTAGTTCTGGTCTCCATGTAGTTCTGGTCTCCATGTAGTTCTGGTCTCCATGTAGTTCTGGTCTCCATGTAGTTCTGGTCTCCATGTAGTTCTGGTCTCCCTGTAGTTCTGGTCTCCATGTAGTTCTGGTCTCCATGTAGTTCTGGTCTCCATGTAGTTCTGGTCTCCATGTAGTTCTGGTCTCCATGTAGTTCTGGTCTCCATGTAGTTCTGGTCTCCCTGTAGTTCTGGTCTCCATGTAGTTCTGGTCTCCATGTAGTTCTGGTCTCCATGTAGTTCTGGTCTCCATGTAGTTCTGGTCTCCATGTAGTTCTGGTCTCCATGTAGTTCTGGTCTCCATGTAGTTCTGGTCTCCATGTAGTTCTGGTCTCCATGTAGTTCTGGTCTCCATGTAGTTCTGGTCTCCCTGTAGTTCTGGTCTCCATGTAGTTCTGGTCTCCATGTAGTTCTGGTCTCCATGTAGTTCTGGTCTCCCTGTAGTTCTGGTCTCCATGTAGTTCTGGTCTCCATGTAGTTCTGGTCTCCATGTAGTTCTG
>NC_091323.1:16015633-16030633 GCF_038502225.1 Cherax quadricarinatus | reverse complement strand
GAATTCTTGATGTGTCGCAGTTGTCTCCATCATTACGTCAGCTTCCTCACTTAAATTTTTCTACAGCTGCTGTCAGGGCTTGAAAACTTCTATTTTATTATTTAAAGTTGCATTCTCCTTATTTATTTTCTCTATTTATCTTTCTTGTCTTACTTGATTGTGTTTATAGTCAATATATCCATTTATCCATCCATCCAGTAGTTTGCTTGTCTGTAGGTGTATAATCATCACTGTCCTGTTGTGCTGCTCTATTTCTCATTATATTAAATACATTGAAAGTTAAGACACATGTGGAACACTTGGATATCTTTACTGTAGACATTTCGCCATCCAGTGGCTTTATCAATACAGATTCTAGGACATAATTAGAAGACAGAAGAACTATATACAAAAGATGAGGTAATCAGTCCCTCAGCCTTGGAGTTAATGTTCACAGCATCGTGGTGGAGGAGAATCTGGAGCAAAGGCAAGAAGACTGGCGGTTATATAGGCGTCAGTGGGTAAGGACGTGTAGCAGACGAGGGCATAGTCACTGGTAGGCGGGATTCCCCAGTGGAAGTAGGTCCTACCCAAAGAGATGGGTTAGTTGTAGAAGCCGTGAAGAAGGTCTTGTAGATGTCCTCTGAACCAAGATTCCATGATGTTGCAGTGTCTGACAAGTTGTGAACAAAGGTATAAAAATACCGACAAGATGAAAGCTAAGACACATGTGCAACACTTTCATATTGTCGGTATTGTATATCTTTCTTGCACAACATTAAACATATTACTCTTACCCCAGAAAATGATCCATATTAACAATTTTCTTCTATGTTTTGTGACATCACTCATAATACACTCTATAAAACAGGCACAGGAGCTGGAAGAGAGTGCACCTATATTAGTGACCAATGAAGAGGCGGGGCCAGGAGCTATGACTCGGCCCCTGTAACCACAATTAAGTGAGTACAGTCCTTTTTTCCCTAGGATGAGGTACCTAACGTTTATTCACCTAATTGTGGTTACAGGGGTCGATTCATAGCTCCTGGCCCCGCCTCTTCACTGGTCGCTACTAGGTCCACACTTTCCTTGCTCCATGAGCTTTGTCATACCTCTTCTTAAAGCTATATATAGATCCTGCATCCACTGTATCACCCTCCAGACTGTTCCACTTCCTAGCAGCTCTATGACTGAAGAAATACTTCCTAACATCCCTGTCACTCATCTGAGTCTTCAGTTTCCAGTTGCGTGAGTGTGTGTGTGTGTGTGTGTGTGTGTGTGTGTGTGTGTGTGTGTGTGTGTGTGTGAGTGTGTGTGTGTGTGTGTGTGTGTGTGTGTGTGTGTGTTTGTGTGTGTGTGTGTGTGAGTGTGTGTGTGTGTGTGTGTGTGTGTGTGTGTGTGTGTGTGTGTGTGTGCGTGAGTGTGTGTGTGTGTGTGTGTGTGTGTGTGTGTGTGTGTGTGTGTGTGTGTGTGTGTGTGTTTGTGTGTGTGTGTGTGTGTGTGTGTGTGTGTGTGTGTGTGTGTGTGTGTGTGTGTGTGTGTGTGTTTGTGTGTGTGTGTGTGCGTGTGTGTGTGTGTGTACTCACCTAGTTGTACTCACCTAGCTGAGGTTGCATGGGTCGAGTCCAAGCTCCTGGCCCCGCCTCTTCACTGGTCGCTACTAGGTCACTCTCCCTGAGCCATGAGCTTTATCGTACCTCTGCTTAAAGCTGTGTATGGATCCTGCCTCCACTACATCGCTTCCTAAACTATTCCACTTCCTGACTACTCTGTGGCTGAAGAACTACTTCCTAACATCCTTGTGATTCATCTGTGTCTTCAGCTTCCAACTGTGTCCCCGTGTTGCTGTGTCCAGTCTCTGGAACATCTTGTCTTTGTCCACCTTGTCAATTCCTCTCAGTATTTTATAAGTCGTTATCATGTCCCCACTATCTCTCCTGTCCTCCAGTGTCGTCAGGTTGATTTCCCTTAACCTCTCCTCGTAGGACATACCTCTTAGCTCTGGGACTAGTCTTGTTGCAAACCTTTGCACTTTCTCTAGTTTCTTTACATGCTTGGCTAGGTGTGGGTTCCAAACTGGTGCCGCATACTCCAATATGGGCCTAACGTACACGGTGTACAGGGTCCTGAACGATTCCTTATTAAGATGTCGGAATGCTGTTCTGAGGGTTGCCAGGCGCCCATATGCTGCAGCAGTTATTTGGTTGATGTGCGCTTCAGGAGATGTACCTGGTGTTATACTCACCCCAAGATCTTTTTCCTTTGAGTGAGGTTTGTAGTCTCTGGCCCCCTAGACTGTACTCCATCTGCGGTCTTCTTTGCCCTTCCCCAATCTTCATGACTTTGCACTTGGTGGGATTGAACTCCAGGAGCCAGTTGCTGGACCAGGTCTGCAGCCTTTCCAGGTCCCTTTGTAGTTCTGCCTGGTCTTCGATCGAAGGAATTCTTCTCATCAACTTCACGTCATCTGCAAACAGGGACACCTCGGAGTGTATTCCTTCCGTCATGTCGTTCACAAATACCAGAAACAGCACTGGTCCTAGGACTGACCCCTGTGGGAACCCGCTGGTCACAGGTGCCCACTCTGACACCTCGCCACGTACCATTACTCGCTGCTGTCTTCCTGACAAGTATTCCTTGATCCATTGTAGTGCCTTCCCTGTTATCCCTGCTTGGTCCTCTAGTTTTTGCACTAATCTCTTGTGTGGTACTGTGTCAAACGCCTTCTTGCAGTCCAAGAAGATGCAATCCACCCACCCCTCTCTCTCTTGTCTTACTGCTGTCACCATGTCATAGAACTCCAATAGGTTTGTGACACAGGATTTCCCTTCCCTGAAACCATGTTGGCTGCTGTTGATGAGATCATTCCTTTCTAGGTGTTTCACCACTCTTCTCCTGACAATCTTCTCCATGACTTTGCATGCTGTACATGTCAGTGACACTGGTCTGTAGTTTAGTGCTTCATGTCTGTCTCCTTTTTTAAAGATTGAGACTACATTTGCTGTCTTCCATGCCTCAGGCAATCTCCCTGTTTCGATAGATGTATTTAATATTGTTGTTAAGGGTACACATAGTGCCTCTGCTCCCTCTCTCAGGACCCATGGAGAGATGTTATCTGGCCCCATTGCCTTTGAGGTATCTAGCTCACTCAGAAGCCTCTTCACTTCTTCCTCGGTTGTGTACTGTATCCAGCACTTGGTGGTGTGCCCCACCTCTCCGTCTTTCTGGAGCCCCTTCTGTCTCCTCTGTGAACACTTCTTTGAATCTCTTGTTCAGTTCCTCACATACTTCACGGTCATTTCTTGTTGTCTCTCCTCCTTCCTTCCTTAACCTGATTACCTGGTCCTTGACTGTTGTTTTCCTCCTGATGTGGCTGTATAACAGCTTCGGGTCAGATTTGGCTTTCGCTGCTATGTCGTTTTCATATTGTCGTTGGGCCTCCCTTCTTATCTGTGCATATTCGTTTCTGGCTCTACGACTGCTCTCCTTATTCTCCTGGGTCCTTTGCCTTCTATATTTCTTCTATTCCCTAGCACACTTGGTTTTTGCCTCCCTGCACCTTTGGGTGAACCATGGGCTCATCCTGGCTTTTTCATTATTCCTGTTTCCCTTGGGTACAAACCTCTCCTCAGCCTCCTTGCACATTGTTGCTACATATTCCATCATCTCATTAACTGGCTTCCCTGCCAGTTCTCTGTCCCACTGAACCTCGTTCAGGAAGTTCCTCATTCCCATGAAGTCCCCTTTCTTGTAATTTGGTTTCATTTGTCCTGGCCTCCCTGCTTCCCCCTCCACTTGTAGCTCTACTGTGTATTCGAAGCTCAAAACCACATGATCGCTGGCCCCAAGGGGTATTTCATATGTGATGTCCTCAATATCTGCACTACTCAAGGTGAATACTAAGTCCAGTCTTGCTAGTTCATCCTCTCTTCTCTCTCTTGTAGTGCCCCTTACGTGTTGGTACATGAAGTTTTTCAGTACCACCTCCATCATCTTAGCCCTCCATGTATCTTGGCCCCCATGTGGCTCCAAGTTCTCCCAGTCGATCTCCTTGTGGTTAAAGTCACCCATGATCAGGAGCTTTGCCCTGCATGCATGAACTCTTCTGGCCACTGCAGCCAGTGTGTCAACCATCGCTCTATTGCTCTCGTCATACTCTTGCCCTGGCCTCCTGCTGTTCTGTGGTGGGTTATACATCACTGCAATTACCACCTTGGGACCTCCAGAGTGAAGCGTTCCCGCAATGTAATCACTTTCTTCTCCACTGTCTCCTCTCTCCAGCTCGTCAAAATTCCATCGGTGTTTGATCAGCAGTGCCACTCCTCCACCCCCCTGTTCCTTCTGTCTTTCCTCAGGATCTGGTATCCCGTTGGAAAGATGGCATCTGTTATCATACCTGTAAGCTTGGTTTCTGTGAGCGCTATGATGTCCGGTGATGCCTCTTTGACTCTTTCATGCCACTCCTCCCACTTGTTTGTTATTCCATTAGCGTTTGTGTACCATACCTTCAGTTTCCTTTCCAACACTGTGGTTCGGGGGGCCTGTGAGGGTGGGAGACCTGGTAGCATACTGTGGGATTCTATGGTTGGGGGTTGGGTGAAAGCTGTGGGTAGTGTGTGTTGGGATGGTGTGATAGGTTGTGGGGTTCTGAGGATAGTTGTGTGTGTGTGCTTGCCCTTGCTGCTCTGTTCTGCTCTGACTGACCTCTGCTGGTTCCATCCTTGTCTCCTTTCCTAGCTCCTTTCGCTTTTTTGTCCTTTCCCTCAGCTGCTCTCGCTCTGTTTGTGTTCTGTCTCTGTCTAGGAACACCCTCTTGTACTCTTCAGAGTATTTCAGCCGTGGCTTGTCTTGGAGGATCCTGTTCCACACTGTTTCCGTCCTGAGAATCAGCTTGATCGGTCGGTTTCTCCCCTTCGAGTACCCCCCTATTCTCTGAAAATTTACAATCTCGTCCATGTCTTCTCCCCCTATTTCCGTGATGATTTTCTCAATCTCCTTTCTTTCTTCCTGCTGTCTTTCAGTGTGTGTCCTTTCCTCTCTCTCCCGAAGCCCATGGATAAACACTGAGTTGGCCCTTTCTTCCTCCCATTGCCTCTCCCTCAGTAACTCTGGTTCCTGTCTGTATGTGTCTGTGTGTGTCTGTGTGTGTGCTTGTAATCACCTACTCTTAAAGTGTAGGTTTAATAAGTCACTTTCCTCCTGGACCCTGTTTAAAGGCTAAACTCTAGTTCCAGGACTCTGGGTAGGGATAGGGGTTGTTAAAGTGGTGTAGGGAAGTAGCAGTAGTGGTGTAGGGAGATAACAGTCGTGGTGTAGGGAAGTAGCAGTAGTAGTGTAGGGAGGTAACAGTAGTGGTGTAGGGAAGTAACAGTAGTGGCGTAGGGAAGTATCAGTAGTGGTGTGGGGAAGTAACAGTAGTGGAGTAGGGAGGTAACAGTAGGGGTATAGGGAAGTAACAGTAGGGGTGTAGGGAAGTAACAGTAGTGGAGTAGGGAGGTAACAGTAGTGGTGTAGGGAAGTATCAGTAGGGGTGTAGGGAAGTAACAGTAGTGGAGTAGGGAGGTAACAGTAGTGGTGTAGGGAAGTAACAGTAGGGGTGTAGGGAAGTAATAGTAGTGGTGTAGGGAAGTAGCAGTAGTGGTGTGGGGAAGTAACAGTAGTGGAGCAGGGAGGTAACAGTAGGAGTGTATGGAAGTAACAGTAGGGATGTAGGGAGATAACAGTAGTGGTGTAGGGAGCTAACAGTAGGGGTGTAGGGAAGTAGCAGTAGTGGTGTAGGGAGGTAACAGTAGTAGTGTAGGGAGGTAACAGTAGTGGTGTAGGGAGGTAACAGTAGTGGTGTAGGGAAGTAGCAGTAGTGGTGTAGGGAGATAACAGTAGTGGAGTAGGGAGGTAACAGTATTGGTGTAGGGAGATAACAGTAGTGGTGTAGGAAGATAACAGTAGTGGTGTAGGGAGATAACAGTAGTGATGTAGGGAGATAACAGTAGTGGTGTAGAGAGGTAACAGTAGTGGTATAGGGAGATAGCAGTAGTGGTGTAGGGAGGTAACAGTAGTGGTGTAGGGAGGTAATAGTAGTGGTGTACGGAGGTAACAGTAGTGGTGTAGGGAGGCAACAGTAGGGGTGTAGGGAGATAACAGTAGTGGTGTAGGGAGGTAACAGTAGGGGTGTAGGGAGATAACAGTAGTGGTGTAGGGAGATAACAGTAGTGGTGTAGGGAGGTAACAGTAGTGGTGTAGGGAGATAGCAGTAGTGGTGTAGGGAGGTAACAGTAGTGGTATAGGGAGGTAACAGTAGTGGTGTAGGGAGGTAACAGTAGTGGTGTAGGGAAGTAGCAGTAGTGGTGTAGGGAGATAACAGTAATGGAGTAGGGAGGTAACAGTAGTGGTGTAGGGAGATAACAGTAGTGGTGTAGAGAGATAGCAGTAGTGGTGTAGGGAGATAACAGTAGTGGTGTAGGGAAATAGCAGTAGTGGTGTAGGGAGGTAACAGTAGTGTAGTAGGGAGGTAACAGTAGTGGTGTAGGGAGATAACAGTAGTGGTGTAGGGAAGTAGCAGTAGTGGTGTAGGGAGGTAACAGTAGTAGTGTAGGGAGATAACAGTAGTGGTGTAGAGAGATAGCAGTAGTGGTGTAGGGAGATAACAGTAGTGGTGTAGGGAAATAGCAGTAGTGGTGTAGGGAGGTAACAGTAGTGTAGTAGGGAGGTAACAGTAGTGGTGTAGGGAGATAACAGTAGTGGTGTAGGGAAGTAGCAGTAGTGGTGTAGGGAGATAACAGTAGTGGTGTAGGGAAGTAGCAGTAGTGGTGTAGGGAGGTAACAGTAGTGGTGTAGGGAGATAGCAGTAGTGGTGTAGGGAGGTAACAGTAGTGGTATAGGGAGGTAACAGTAGTGGTGTAGGGAGGTAACAGTAGTGGTGTAGGGAAGTAGCAGTAGTGGTGTAGGGAGATAAAATTAGTGGAGTAGGGTGGTAACAGTAGTGGTGTAGGGAGGTAACAGTAGTGGTGTAGGGAGGTAACAGTAGTAGTGTAGGGAGATAACAGTAGTGGTGTAGAGAGATACCAGTAGTGGTGTAGGGAGATAACAGTAGTGGTGTAGGGAAATAGCAGTAGTGGTGTAGGGAGGTAACAGTAGTGTAGTAGGGAGGTATCAGTAGTGGTGTAGGGAGATAACAGTAGTGGTGTAGGGAAGTAGCAGTAGTGGTGTAGGGAGATAACAGTAGTGGTGTAGGGAAGTAGCAGTAGTGGTGTAGGGAGGTAACAGTAGTGGTGTAGTGAGATAACAGTAGTGTTGTAAGGAGATAACAGTAGTGGTGTAGGGAAGTAGCACTAGTGGTGTAGGGAGGTAACAGTAGGGGTATTGGGAAGTAACAGTAGGGGTGTAGGGAAGTAACAGAAGGGGTGTAGGGAAGTAACAGTAGTGGTGTAGGGAGGTAAGAGTAGGGGTATTGGGAAGTAACAGTAGGGGTGTAAGGAAGTAACAGTAGTGGTGTAGGGAAGTAACAGTAGTGGTGTAGGGAAGTAACAGCAGGGGTGTAGGGAAGTAACAGTAGTGGTGTAGGGAAGTAACAGCAGGGATGTAGGGATGTAACAGTAGGGGTGTAGGGAAGTAACAGTAAGGGTGTAGGGAAGTAACAGCAGGGGTGTAGGGAACAGTAGGGGTGTAGGGAAGTAACAGTAGGGGTGTACGGAAGTAACAGTAGGGGTGTAGGGAAGTAACAGTAGGGGTGTAGGGAAGTAACAGTAAGGGTGTAGGGAAGTAACAGTAGGGGTGTAAGTAAGTAACAGTAGGAGTGAAGGGAAGTAACAGTAGGGGTGTAGGGAAGTAACAGTAGGGGTGTAGGGAAGTAACAGCAGGGGTGTAGGGAAGTAACAGTAGGGGTGTATGGAAGTAACAGTAAGGGTGTAGGGAAGAAACAGCAGGAGTGTAGGGAAGTAACAGTAGGGGTGTAGGGAAGTAACAGTAGGGGTGTAGGGAAGTAACAGTAGGGATGTAGGGAAGTAACAGTAAGGGTGTAGGGAGGTAACAGTAGGGGTATTGGGAAGTAACAGTAGGGATGTAAGGAAGTAACTAGTGGTGTAGGGAAGTAACAGTAGGGAAGTAGGGAAGTAACAGTAGGGGTGTAGGGAAGTAACAGTAGGGGTGTACGGAAGTAACAGTAGGGGTGTAGGGAAGTAACAGTAGGGGTGTAGGGAAGTAACAGTAAGGGTGTAGGGAAGTAACAGTAGGGGTGTAAGTAAGTAACAGTAGGAGTGAAGGGAAGTAACAGTAGGGGTGTAGGGAAGTAGCAGTAGTAGTGTAGGGAGGTAACAGTAGTGGTGTAGGGAAGTAACAGTAGTGGCGTAGGGAAGTATCAGTAGTGGTGTGGGGAAGTAACAGTAGTGGAGTAGGGAGGTAACAGTAGGGGTATAGGGAAGTAACAGTAGGGGTGTAGGGAAGTAACAGTAGTGGAGTAGGGAGGTAACAGTAGTGGTGTAGGGAAGTATCAGTAGGGGTGTAGGGAAGTAACAGTAGTGGAGTAGGGAGGTAACAGTAGTGGTGTAGGGAAGTAACAGTAGGGGTGTAGGGAAGTAATAGTAGTGGTGTAGGGAAGTAGCAGTAGTGGTGTGGGGAAGTAACAGTAGTGGAGCAGGGAGGTAACAGTAGGAGTGTATGGAAGTAACAGTAGGGATGTAGGGAGATAACAGTAGTGGTGTAGGGAGCTAACAGTAGGGGTGTAGGGAAGTAGCAGTAGTGGTGTAGGGAGGTAACAGTAGTAGTGTAGGGAGGTAACAGTAGTGGTGTAGGGAGGTAACAGTAGTGGTGTAGGGAAGTAGCAGTAGTGGTGTAGGGAGGTAACAGTAGGGGTATTGGGAAGTAACAGTAGGGATGTAAGGAAGTAATTAGTGGTGTAGGGAAATAACAGTAGGGAAGTAGGGAAGTAACAGTAGGGGTGTAGGGAAGTAACAGTAGGGGTGTACGGAAGTAACAGTAGGGGTGTAGGGAAGTAACAGTAGGGGTGTAGGGAAGTAACAGTAAGGGTGTAGGGAAGTAACAGTAGGGGTGTAAGTAAGTAACAGTAGGAGTGAAGGGAAGTAACAGTCGTGGTGTAGGGAAGTAGCAGTAGTAGTGTAGGGAGGTAACAGTAGTGGTGTAGGGAAGTAACAGTAGTGGCGTAGGGAAGTATCAGTAGTGGTGTGGGGAAGTAACAGTAGTGGAGTAGGGAGGTAACAGTAGGGGTATAGGGAAGTAACAGTAGGGGTGTAGGGAAGTAACAGTAGTGGAGTAGGGAGGTAACAGTAGTGGTGTAGGGAAGTATCAGTAGGGGTGTAGGGAAGTAACAGTAGTGGAGTAGGGAGGTAACAGTAGTGGTGTAGGGAAGTAACAGTAGGGGTGTAGGGAAGTAATAGTAGTGGTGTAGGGAAGTAGCAGTAGTGGTGTGGGGAAGTAACAGTAGTGGAGCAGGGAGGTAACAGTAGGAGTGTATGGAAGTAACAGTAGGGATGTAGGGAGATAACAGTAGTGGTGTAGGGAGCTAACAGTAGGGGTGTAGGGAAGTAGCAGTAGTGGTGTAGGGAGGTAACAGTAGTAGTGTAGGGAGGTAACAGTAGTGGTGTAGGGAGGTAACAGTAGTGGTGTAGGGAAGTAGCAGTAGTGGTGTAGGGAGATAACAGTAGTGGAGTAGGGAGGTAACAGTATTGGTGTAGGGAGATAACAGTAGTGGTGTAGGAAGATAACAGTAGTGGTGTAGGGAGATAACAGTAGTGATGTAGGGAGATAACAGTAGTGGTGTAGAGAGGTAACAGTAGTGGTATAGGGAGATAGCAGTAGTGGTGTAGGGAGGTAACAGTAGTGGTGTAGGGAGGTAATAGTAGTGGTGTACGGAGGTAACAGTAGTGGTGTAGGGAGGCAACAGTAGGGGTGTAGGGAGATAACAGTAGTGGTGTAGGGAGGTAACAGTAGGGGTGTAGGGAGATAACAGTAGTGGTGTAGGGAGATAACAGTAGTGGTGTAGGGAGGTAACAGTAGTGGTGTAGGGAGATAGCAGTAGTGGTGTAGGGAGGTAACAGTAGTGGTATAGGGAGGTAACAGTAGTGGTGTAGGGAGGTAACAGTAGTGGTGTAGGGAAGTAGCAGTAGTGGTGTAGGGAGATAACAGTAATGGAGTAGGGAGGTAACAGTAGTGGTGTAGGGAGATAACAGTAGTGGTGTAGAGAGATAGCAGTAGTGGTGTAGGGAGATAACAGTAGTGGTGTAGGGAAATAGCAGTAGTGGTGTAGGGAGGTAACAGTAGTGTAGTAGGGAGGTAACAGTAGTGGTGTAGGGAGATAACAGTAGTGGTGTAGGGAAGTAGCAGTAGTGGTGTAGGGAGGTAACAGTAGTAGTGTAGGGAGATAACAGTAGTGGTGTAGAGAGATAGCAGTAGTGGTGTAGGGAGATAACAGTAGTGGTGTAGGGAAATAGCAGTAGTGGTGTAGGGAGGTAACAGTAGTGTAGTAGGGAGGTAACAGTAGTGGTGTAGGGAGATAACAGTAGTGGTGTAGGGAAGTAGCAGTAGTGGTGTAGGGAGATAACAGTAGTGGTGTAGGGAAGTAGCAGTAGTGGTGTAGGGAGGTAACAGTAGTGGTGTAGGGAGATAGCAGTAGTGGTGTAGGGAGGTAACAGTAGTGGTATAGGGAGGTAACAGTAGTGGTGTAGGGAGGTAACAGTAGTGGTGTAGGGAAGTAGCAGTAGTGGTGTAGGGAGATAAAATTAGTGGAGTAGGGTGGTAACAGTAGTGGTGTAGGGAGGTAACAGTAGTGGTGTAGGGAGGTAACAGTAGTAGTGTAGGGAGATAACAGTAGTGGTGTAGAGAGATACCAGTAGTGGTGTAGGGAGATAACAGTAGTGGTGTAGGGAAATAGCAGTAGTGGTGTAGGGAGGTAACAGTAGTGTAGTAGGGAGGTATCAGTAGTGGTGTAGGGAGATAACAGTAGTGGTGTAGGGAAGTAGCAGTAGTGGTGTAGGGAGATAACAGTAGTGGTGTAGGGAAGTAGCAGTAGTGGTGTAGGGAGGTAACAGTAGTGGTGTAGTGAGATAACAGTAGTGTTGTAAGGAGATAACAGTAGTGGTGTAGGGAAGTAGCACTAGTGGTGTAGGGAGGTAACAGTAGGGGTATTGGGAAGTAACAGTAGGGGTGTAGGGAAGTAACAGAAGGGGTGTAGGGAAGTAACAGTAGTGGTGTAGGGAGGTAAGAGTAGGGGTATTGGGAAGTAACAGTAGGGGTGTAAGGAAGTAACAGTAGTGGTGTAGGGAAGTAACAGTAGTGGTGTAGGGAAGTAACAGCAGGGGTGTAGGGAAGTAACAGTAGTGGTGTAGGGAAGTAACAGCAGGGATGTAGGGATGTAACAGTAGGGGTGTAGGGAAGTAACAGTAAGGGTGTAGGGAAGTAACAGCAGGGGTGTAGGGAACAGTAGGGGTGTAGGGAAGTAACAGTAGGGGTGTACGGAAGTAACAGTAGGGGTGTAGGGAAGTAACAGTAGGGGTGTAGGGAAGTAACAGTAAGGGTGTAGGGAAGTAACAGTAGGGGTGTAAGTAAGTAACAGTAGGAGTGAAGGGAAGTAACAGTAGGGGTGTAGGGAAGTAACAGTAGGGGTGTAGGGAAGTAACAGCAGGGGTGTAGGGAAGTAACAGTAGGGGTGTATGGAAGTAACAGTAAGGGTGTAGGGAAGAAACAGCAGGAGTGTAGGGAAGTAACAGTAGGGGTGTAGGGAAGTAACAGTAGGGGTGTAGGGAAGTAACAGTAGGGATGTAGGGAAGTAACAGTAAGGGTGTAGGGAGGTAACAGTAGGGGTATTGGGAAGTAACAGTAGGGATGTAAGGAAGTAACTAGTGGTGTAGGGAAGTAACAGTAGGGAAGTAGGGAAGTAACAGTAGGGGTGTAGGGAAGTAACAGTAGGGGTGTACGGAAGTAACAGTAGGGGTGTAGGGAAGTAACAGTAGGGGTGTAGGGAAGTAACAGTAAGGGTGTAGGGAAGTAACAGTAGGGGTGTAAGTAAGTAACAGTAGGAGTGAAGGGAAGTAACAGTAGGGGTGTAGGGAAGTAACAGTAGGGGTGTAGGGAAGTAACAGCAGGGGTGTAGGGAAGTAACAGTAGGGGTGTATGGAAGTAACAGTAAGGGTGTAGGGAAGAAACAGCAGGAGTGTAGGGAAGTAACAGTAGGGGTGTAGGGAAGTAACAGTAGGGGTGTAGGGAAGTAACAGTAGGGATGTAGGGAAGTAACAGTAAGGGTGTAGGGAGGTAACAGTAGGGGTATTGGGAAGTAACAGTAGGGATGTAAGGAAGTAACTAGTGGTGTAGGGAAGTAACAGTAGGGAAGTAGGGAAGTAACAGTAGGGGTGTAGGGAAGTAACAGTAGTAGTGTAGGGAAGTAACAGTAGGGATGTAGGGAAGTAACAGTAAGGGTGTAGGGAAGTAACAGTACTGGTGTAGGGAAGTAACAGTAGGGGTGTAAGTAAGTAACAGTAGGGGTATAGGGAAGTAACAGTAGGGGTGTAGGGAAGTAACAGTAGGGGTGTAAGCAAGTAACAGTAGGGGTATAGGGAAGTAACAGTAGGGGTGTAGGGAAGTAACAGTAGGGGTGTAGGTAAGTAACAGCACTGGTGTAGGGAAGTAACAGTTGGGGTGTAAGTAAGTAACAGTAGGGGTGTAAGTAACAGTAGGGGTATAGGAAAGTAACAGTAGGGGTATAGGAAAGTAACAGTAGGAGTGTAGGGAGGTAACAGTAGTGGTGTAGGGAGGTAACAGTAGTGGTGTAGGGAGGTAACAGGAGGGGTGTAGGGAAGTAACAGTAGGGGTGTAAGTAAGTAACAGTAGGAGTGTAGGGAAGTAACAGTAAGGGTGTAAGTAAGTAACAGTAGGAGTGTAGGGAGGTAACAGTAGTGGTGTAGGGAGGTAACAGTAGTGGTGTAGGGAGGTAACAGGAGGGGTGTAGGGAAGTAACAGTAGGGGTGTAAGTAAGTAACAGTAGGAGTGTAGGGAAGTAACAGTAGGGGTGTAGGGAAGTAACAGTAGGGGTGTAGGGAAGTAACAGCAGGGGTGTAGGGAAGTAACAGTAGGGGTGTAGGGAAGTAACAGTAAGGGTGTAGGGAAGTAACAGCAGGGGTGTAGGGAAGTAACAGTAGGGGTGTAGGGAAGTAACAGTAGGGGTGTAGGGAAGTAACAGTAGGGATGTAGGGAAGTAACAGTAAGGGTGTAGGGAGGTAACAGTAGGGGTATTGGGAAGTAACAGTAGGGATGTAAGGAAGTAACTAGTGGTGTAGGGAAGTAACAGTAGGGAAGTAGGGAAGTAACAGTAGGGGTGTAGGGAAGTAATAGTAGTAGTGTAGGGAAGTAACAGTAGGGATGTAGGGAAGTAACAGTAAGGGTGTAGGGAAGTAACAGTACTGGTGTAGGGAAGTAACAGTAGGGGTGTAAGTAAGTAACAGTAGGGGTATAGGGAAGTAACAGTAGGGGTGTAGGGAAGTAACAGTAGGGGTGTAAGCAAGTAACAGTAGGGGTATAGGGAAGTAACAGTAGGGGTGTAGGGAACAGTAGGGGTGTAGGTAAGTAACAGTACTGGTGTAGGGAAGTAACAGTTGGGGTGTAAGTAAGTAACAGTAGGGGTGTAAGTAACAGTAGGGGTATAGGAAAGTAACAGTAGGGGTATAGGAAAGTAACAGTAGGGGTGTAGGGACGTAACAGTAGGGGTGTAAGTAAGTAACAGTAGGAGTGTAGGGAGGTAACAGTAGTGGTGTAGGGAGGTAACAGTAGTGGTGTAGGGAGGTAACAGGAGGGGTGTAGGGAAGTAACAGTAGGGGTGTAGAGAAGTAACAGTAGGGGTGTAAGTAACAGTAGGGGTATAGGGAAGCAACATTAGGGGTGTAGGGAAGTAACAGTAGGGGTGTAAGTAAGTAACAGTAGGGGTATAGGGAAGCAACATTAGGGGTGTAGGGAAGTAACAGTAGGGGTGTAGGGAGCACAGTTGGGGAGTTAAGCAGATTGTATGGCTGGTGTGTCCCTCGTGGGGTGAGGGGTGTTGTCTTACTTATGATCAATATTATATCGTTACTCCCCCCTCCTCCCCTCCCTCCTCCCTTCCCATCTCCCCTCCCTCCTCCCCTCCCATCCCCCCTCCCTCCTCCCCTCCCATCTCCCCCAACACACAACATAAATAAGTAACTCTTAGGTTCGTCTGCTGATGACGTACCCTCAGCTCCTATTATTACCAACGTACATTTTTGTACGTTTCAGACTGACGTAGTGACACCGCCACTCTTAGCTGTGACGTAGATACTGTGTAACACTGTGTATAATATGTTGTAGGTACGACAGTGTCTGTGGTGACTGCGAGCAGTCCAAATTGTGCTTAATTATGCGGTGGTGAAACCATCATGGCAGGTGCTGGTGAAATCATCATGGCAGGTGATGGTGAAACCATCATGGCAGGTGATGGTGAAACCATCATGGCAGGTGATGGTGAAACCATCATGGCAGGTGCTGGTGAAACCATCATGGCAGGTGATGGTGAAACCATCCTGGCAGGTGATGGTGAAACCATCATGGCAGGTGCTGGTGAAACCATCATGGCAGGTGATGGTGAAACCATCATGGCAGGTGATGGTGAAACCATCATGGCAGGTGCTGGTGAAATCATCATGGCAGGTGATGGTGAAACCATCCTGGCAGGTGATGGTGAAACCATCATGGCAGGTGATGGTGAAACCATCATGGCAGGTGATGGTGAAACCATCATGGCAGGTGATGGTGAAACCATCATGGCAGGTGATGGTGAAATCATCATGGTAGACAGGTGATGGTGAAACCATCATGGCAGAGGATGGTCCCAAGTACCTGACATTAATATCTCAGTGTAAGGTGACCCAGGCTTCTAATATCACACAAACACATCGTGGCTCTGGTACCAGATACACTTGGTCTCCCAGCATCATCACTTGCACACACAGATACATTGCCAGAGTAACAGGAGGGACACTACAGTGAAATGCAGAATACATGAGGTGT
>NC_091323.1:16008133-16010633 GCF_038502225.1 Cherax quadricarinatus | reverse complement strand
GTGGTGTGGTGTGTGTGTGTGTGTGTGTAGTGGTGGTGTGGTGTGTGTGTTTGTGTGTAGTGGTGGTGTGGTGTGTGTGTTTGTGTGTAGTGGTGGTGTGGTGTGTGTGTTTGTGTGTAGTGGTGGTGTGGTGTGTGTTTGTGTGTAGTGGTGGTGTGGTGTGTGTGTGTGTGTAGTGGTGGTGTGGTGTGTGTGTTTGTGTGTAGTGGTGATGTGGTGTGTGTGCTTTTGTGTAGTGGTGGTGTGGTGTGTGTGTTTGTGTGTAGTGGTGCTGTGGTGTGTGTTTGTGTGTAGTGGTGGTGTGGTGTGTGTTTGTGTGTAGTGGTGGTGTGGTGTGTGTGTTTGTAGTTGTGGTGTGGTGTGTGTGTTTGTGTGTAGTGATGGTGTGGTGTGTGTGTTTGTGTGTAGTGGTTGTGTTGTGTGTGTGTTTGTGTGTAGTGGTGGTGTGGTGTGTGTTTGTGTGTAGTGGTGGTGTGGTGTGTGTTTGTGTGTAGTGGTGGTGTCGTGTGTTTGTGTGTAGTGGTGGTGTGGTGTGTGTGTGTGTGTAGTGGTGGTGTGGTGTGTGTGTTTGTGTGTAGTGGTGATGTGGTGTGTGTGCTTTTGTGTAGTGGTGGTGTGGTGTGTGTGTTTGTGTGTAGTGGTGCTGTGGTGTGTGTTTGTGTGTAGTGGTGGTGTGGTGTGTGTTTGTGTGTAGTGGTGGTGTGGTGTGTGTGTTTGTAGTGGTCGTGTGGTGTGTGTGTTTGTGTGTAGTGATGGTGTGGTGTGTGTGTTTGTGTGTAGTGGTTGTGTTGTGTGTGTGTTTGTGTGTAGTGGTGGTGTGGTGTGTGTTTGTGTGTAGTGGTGGTGTGGTGTGTGTTTTTGTGTAGTGGTGGTGTCGTGTGTTTGTGTGTAGTGGTGGTGTGGTGTGTGTGTAGTGGTGGTGTGGTGTGTGTGTAGTGGTGGCGTGGTGTGTGTGTTTGTGTGTAATGGTGGTGTGGTGTGTGTGTTTGTGTGTAGTGGTGGTGTGGTGTGTGTGTTTGTGTGTAGTGGTGGTGTGGTGTGTGTGTTTGTGTGTAGTGATGGTGTGGTGTGTGTTTGTGTGTAGTGGTGGTGTCGTGTGTTTGTGTGTAGTGGTGGTGTGGTGTGTGTGTAGTGGTGGTGTGGTGTGTGTGTAGTGGTGGTGTGGTGTGTGTGTTTGTGTGTAATGGTGGTGTGGTGTGTGTGTTTGTGTGTAGTGGTGGTGTGGTGTGTGTGTTTGTGTGTAGTGGTGGTGTGGTGTGTGTGTTTGTGTGTAGTGGTGGTGTGGTGTGTGTTTGTGTGTAGTGGTGGTGTGGTGTGTGTTTGTGTGTAGTGGTGGTGTGGTGTGTGTTTGTGTGTAGTGGTGGTGTGGTGTGTGTGTTTGTGTGTAGTGGTGGTGTGGTGTGTGTGTTTGTGTGTAGTGGTGGTGTGGTGTGTGTTTGTGTGTAGTGGTGGTGTGGTGTGTGTTTGTGTGTAGTGGTGGTGTGGTGTGTGTTTGTGTGTAGTGGTGGTGTGGTGTGTGTGTTTGTGTGTGTGTGTGTGCGCGCTCTCGCTTGCTTGCTAGCCACATTGCTTACACAAAAACACAAAACATGGTTCAGTTTTGAACAAGACTCACAGTACCATGGCTACAACCATTCACACTTCACTCTCACTCTACACCTGATACTAACCTAACACTGGAGCAGCACTGCAGCAGGCCTACTGGCCCATGATTGGAAGGTCCCTCTCAAAACCCAACCACCATCACTCAGTGGTTTAAAACCGACCCAGACGTCGTCTCGAGTCCACTCATGAGATTTTCGATTGGTTTAAAATCTTGTTATGTATGAGGTATTATGTGTGAAGCGCTAAACCCGTGTTAGCTAAATAAGTATTAGTGTCCGGAACTGTATCTTTGATAATACAGGAACTGAAGTGTCTACACCACTTTATGAAGAATTCTCTTCACAAATAACCCCGCATATAGGAAAACCTTACGACGATGTTTCGCTCCGACGTGAACCATTTACAAAATCACACTGTGATTTTGTAAATGGTCCATCTCGGACCGAAACGTCATGGTAAGCTCCTCTCTCCTGTGTGCGGGTTATTTGTGTATTATTCTAGTCACGTTATTGTGTTTTTTTGTTCATTATAATTCTGTTATGTTAGACGCCATGTTGAGTTAAGATAGAGACTGTGTTATGGTATGCTAGACCTTATGCAAAGTTATATTACGCTAGATTATGTAGTGTTGCATTGTGTTAGACACTATGTAACGCTATGTTACGTTAAGCACTTTGTAGTTATGTTAGACCTTATTTAAAGATATTTCTTGCTAGACTGTGTAGTTATATTATGTTTGAACTTTCGTACAGTTACATTAAGTCAATGAGCTTGATAGAGCTCAGTACGAATGAAAACTTTCACAATGGTACTTTGTGTTGTGACTGTGTGTGTACTGTCTTCATTACTCTCACCATGTTTACACTAATGTATGTCTTAGTTTATTCATTTTAAG
>NC_091323.1:15970633-16005633 GCF_038502225.1 Cherax quadricarinatus | reverse complement strand
GACACTGTACTCTGACAATGACACTGTACTCTGACACTGTACTGTGACAATGACACTGTACTCTGACACTGTACTGTGACAATGACACTGTACTGTGACAATGACACTGTACTCTGACAATGACACTGTACTCTGACACTGTACTGTGACAATGACACTGTACTCTGACACTGTACTGTGACAATGACACTGTACTCTGACAATGACACTGTACTCTGACACTGTACTGTGACAATGACGCTGTACTCTGACACTGTACTGTGACAATGACACTGTACTGTGACAATGACACTGTACTGTGACAGTGACACTGTACTCTGACACTGACACTGTACTCTGACAATGACACTGTACTCTGACACTGTACTGTGACAATGACACTGTACTCTGACACTGTACTGTGACACTGACACTGTACTCTGACACTGACACTGTACTGTGACAATGACACTGTACTCTGACAATGACACTGTACTCTGACACTGTACTGTGACACTGACACTGTACTGTGACAATGACACTGTACTCTGACAATGACACTGTACTCTGACACTGTACTGTGACACTGACACTGTACTCTGACACTGACACTGTACTGTGACACTGACACTGTACTGTGACAATGACACTGTACTCTGACAATGACACTGTACTCTGACACTGTACTGTGACACTGACACTGTACTCTGACACTGACACTGTCTTGTTTCACTCTTAAGATACAAAAATCTACAACAGTTGACCAGATTTCTACAAGAAACAACTTAGTAAGTTCCTCAAGTTTGTTTTTGATCATCTGAGCTGTGACTGCGTACGGTGGAGTCGGTGAGGCTAGCATCAACAACCTAGTTGATCAGGTCAGTCTACTAGTGGCAGTTTACAGGTATACAAGACTACCATCCACTGTCATCGTCACCTCACTAGTACTGAAACCTGGCTGGGAAACACCCCAGAGTTCTGCTCCACTAACTTGTTAATATTATTAATTATCATTATTATTATTATTTATATTAATATTATTATTTTATTATTATAATTATTACCATTATTATTATTATTATTATTATTATTATTATTATTATTATTATTATTATTATATCCTCGAAAGAGGACTATTAAGAGGTTGCCGGAATTTTTTCCTTTTTTGTTTTTTCCTCTAAGTTTTAGATTATATTTCTCTCTTTAACTCCAGAACAATCTATCCGATCGCTTTTAAATTTTAAGTTCCTGTGTACGGTAACTAGGGCCAGATTCTCGGCAAGTGCCCCGTGATCAAAGTTGATAACACACTGCCAGCATTCAGGTATCCAGGTATCCTGATATCCTGGTATTCAGCTATCCTGGTATCCAGGTATCTTGGTATTCAGGTATCCTGTTATCCAGGTATCCAGATATCCTGGTATCCTGGTATTCAGGTATCCTGTTATCCAGGTATCCAGATATCCTGGTATCCAGGTATCCAGATATTTTGGTATCCAGGTATCAACGTATCCTGGTATCCAAGTATCCAAATATCCAGGTATAGTGCCTATCTTAGTTTCAGGATAGTGTCTATCTTAGTACCAGGATAGTGATTATGTTTTTGCCAAGATAGTGACTATTTTAGTGCCAGGATAGTGACTATCTTAGTGCCAAGATAGAGGTTATCTTAGTGCCAGGATAGTGACTAACTTAGTGCCAGGATAGTGATTATCTTAGTGCCAAAGCAGTGACTGTCTTGGTGCCAGGGTAGTAACTATCTTACTGCCAGGATAGTGACTGTCTTAGTGCCAGGATAGTAACTATCTTAGTGCCAGGATAGTATCTTAGTGCCGGGATAGTGACTATCTTAGTGCCAGGATAGTACCTAGTAAGTCTTGTTCGTATACTGGTAAATTTGATATAATAATCTAATTAATAATAACTTGGAATAGTTGAAATCCGTGACATAACTGGAGAATGACTCGTCGGATATGCTTTAAATTTTCAGCACAGGTGTGGCATCCTGAACACAAGGTTCTTTGTGTTATTGGGCAGTGTTGTAAGCCTCTGGTTTCAGTATCAGTGATGAAAGTTGTGTTTAAGGTGATTCCTGGAGTGTGTTGACCTTACTAGTGCACCGATGTTGTGGAGTTTGTGTTTCTGGTGTGTACACCTTCCTAGGTGTTGTATGTGTGTGTACTGCTGGTGTGTACACCTTCCTAGGCGTTGTATGTGTGTGTACTGCTGGTGTGTACACCTTCCTAGGTGTTGTATGTGTGTGTACTGCTGGTGTGTACACCTTCCTAGGCGTTGTATGTGTGTGTACTGCTGGTGTGTACACCTTCCTAGGTGTTGTATGTGTGTGTACTGCTGGTGTGTACACCTTCCTAGGTGTTGTATGTGTGTGTACTGCTGGTGTGTACACCTTCCTAGGCGTTGTATGTGTGTGTACTGCTGGTGTATACACCTTCCTAGGTGTTGTATGTGTGTGTACTGCTGGTGTGTACACCTTCCTAGGTGTTGTATGTGTGTGTACTGCTGGTGTGTACACCTTCCTAGGCGTTGTATGTGTGTGTATTGCTGGTGTGTACACCTTCCTAGGTGTTGTACGTGTGTGTACTGCTGGTCTGTACACCTTCCTAGGTGTTGTATGTGTGTGTGTATTGCTGGTGTGTACACCTTCCTAGGTGTTGTATGTGTGTGTACTGCTGGTGTGTACACCTTCCTAGGTGTTGTATGTGTGCGTACTGCTGGTGTGTAGACCTTCTTAGGTGTTGTATGTGTGTGTACTGCTGGTCTGTACACCTTCCTAGGTGTTGTATGTGTGTGTACTGCTGGTGCGTACACCTTCCTAGGTGTTGTATGTGTGTTTACTGCTCGTGTGTACACCTTCCTAGGTGTTGTATGTGTGTGTATTGCTGGTGTGTACACCTACCTAGGTGTTACACATGTGTGTATTGCTGGTGTGTACATCTACCTAGCTGTTGTACATGTATCTGAATTCATCAACTTGTATATATGGTGCACCATTATTGTTATTTTTGAGTTTCCATGTGTGTGGACTTGTTCCACTCGTAGTTAACAGCCTTTGTTTAGCTTGCATGTTTATATAGGTACTTTGTATGTTGTGATCTTATGCTCCCTCTTTCAACCTCTTCAAGTGTAGCAGCTTCTTACGTCTTTCTGTCTTTGGTTTATATGTCTGGCCAAACACGTGTTGTGTATTATTGTCACCACCATGGGAAAGCGCTAGATTCGTAGGGGACTTACGGTGCCCGAAGAATGGAAGGTAATCAGGTTTGATTAAGAGCCCTTCAGTGGCATACATTGTATATAGAATAACAATACTGCGACCAGCCGGGAGGAGCCCAGGTTCCATTCACCTAGGTCCTTGGTTGTGACGATAACACCTAGGTCCTTGGTTGTGATAATAACACCTAGGTCCTTGGTTGTGATGATAACACCTAGGTCCTTGGTTGTGATGATAACACCTAGGTCCTTGGTTGTGATGATAACACCTAGGTCCTTGGTTGTGATGATAACACCTAGGTCCTTGGTTGTGATGATAACACCTAGGTCCTTGGTTGTGATGATAACACCTAGGTCCTTGATTGTGATGATAACACCTAGGTCCTTGGTTGTGATGATAACACCTAGGTCCTTGGTTGTGATGATAACACCTAGGTCCTTGGTTGTGATGATAACACCTAGGTCCTTGGTTGTGATGATAACACCTAGGTCCTTGGTTGTGATGATAACACCTAGGTCCTTGGTTGTGATAACACCTAGGTCCTTGGTTGTGATGATAACACCTAGGTCCTTGGTTGTGATGATAACACCTAGGTCCTTGGTTGTGATGATAACACCTAGGTCCTTGGTTGTGATAACACTTATGTCCTTGTTGTTTGTAATAACACCTAGGTCCTTGTTGTTTGTAATAACACCTAGGTCCTTGGTTGTCATGATAACACTTATGTCCTTGTTGTTTGTAATAACACCTAGGTCCTTGTTGTTTGTAATAACACCTAGGTCCTTGTTGTTTATGATAACACCTAGGTCCTTGTTGTTTGTAATAACACCTAGGTCCTTGTTGTTTGTAATAACACCTAGGTCTTTGTTGTTTGAGATAATAACACCTAGGTCCTTGTTGTTTATGATAACACCTAGGTCCTTGTTGTTTATGATAACACCTAGGTCCTTGTTGTTTATAACACCTAGGTCTTTGTTGTTTGTAATAACACCTAGGTCTTTGTTGTTTGTAATAACACCTAGGTCTTTGTTGTTTGTGATAATAACACCTAGGTCCTTGTTGTTTATGATAACACCTAGGTCCTTGTTGTTTGTAATAACACCTAGGTCTTTGTTGTTTGATAATAACACCTAGGTCTTTGTTGTTTGTGATAATAACACCTAGGTCTTTGTTGTTTGTGATAATAACACCTAGGTCCTTGGTTGTGATGATAACACCTAGGTCCTTGGTTGTGATGATAACACCTAGGTCTTTGGTTGTGATGATAACACCTAGGTCCTTGGTTGTGATGATAACACCTAGGTCCTTGGTTGTGATGATAACACCTAGGTCCTTGGTTGTGATGATAACACCTAGGTCTTTGTTGTTTGTAATAACACCTAGGTCTTTGTTTTTTGTAATAATAACACCTAGGTCCTTGTTGTTTGTAATAACACCTAGGTCTTTGTTGTTTATGATAACACCTAGGTCTTTGTTGTTTATGATAACACCTAGGTCCTTGTTTGTAATAACACCTAGGTCCTTGTTTGTAATAACACCTAGGTCCTTGTTTGTAATAACACCTAGGTCCTTGTTGTTTGTAATAACACCTAGGTCTTCGTTGTTTGTAATAACACCTAGGTCTTTGTTGTTTGTGATAATAGCACCTAGATCCTTGTTGTTTATGATAACACCTAGGTCCTTGTTTATGATAACACCTAGGTCCTTGTTGTTTATAACACCTATGTCTTTGTTGTTTGTAATAATAACACCTAGGTCCTTGTTGTTTATAACACCTAGGTCTTTGTTGTTTGTAATAACACCTAGGTCCTTGTTGTTTATGATAACACCTAGGTCCTTGTTGTTTGTAATAACACCTAGGTCTTTGTTGTTTGTGATAATAACACCTAGGTCTTTGTTGTTTGTGATAATAACACCTAGGTCTTTGTTGTTTGTGATAACACCTAGGTCCTTGTTGTTTTGTAATAACACCTAGGTCCTTCTGTTTGTAATAACACCTAGGTCCTTGTTTGTAATAGAACCTAGATCTTTGTTGCTTGGAATAACACCTAGGTCTTTGTTGTTTGTAATAATAACACCTATGTCCTTGTTGTTTGTAATAACACCTAGGTCTTTGTTGTTTATGATAACACCTAGGTCCTTGTTGTTTGTAATAACACCTAGGTCCTTGTTTGTAATAACACCTAGGTCCTTGTTTGTAATAACACCTAGGTCCTTGTTTGTAATAACACCTAGGTCCTTGTTGTTTGTAATAACACCTAGGTCTTCGTTGTTTGTAATAACACCTAGGTCTTTGGTGTTTGTGATAATAGCACCTAGATCCTTGTTGTTTATGATAACACCTAGGTCCTTGTTTATGATAACACCTAGGTCCTTGTTTATGATAACACCTAGGTCCTTGTTGTTTATAACACCTAGGTCTTTGTTGTTTGTAATAATGACACCTAGGTCCTTGTTGTTTATGATAACACCTAGGTCCTTGTTGTTTGTAATAACACCTAGGTCTTTGTTGTTTGTGATAATAACACCTAGGTCCTTGTTTATGATAACACCTAGGTCCTTGTTGTTTGTAATAACACCTAGGTCCTTGTTGTTTGTAATAACACCTAGGTCTTTGTTGTTTGTAATAACACCTAGGTCCTTGTTTATGATAACACTAGGTCCTTGTTGTTTGTAATAACACCTAGGTCCTTGTTGTTTGTAATAACACCTAGGTCTTTGTTTTTTGTAATAACACCTAGGTCCTTGTTTATGATAACACCTATGTCCTTGTTTGTAATAACACCTAGGTC
The DNA here is from genome assembly GCF_038502225.1 of Cherax quadricarinatus. Taxonomy (NCBI): domain Eukaryota; kingdom Metazoa; phylum Arthropoda; class Malacostraca; order Decapoda; family Parastacidae; genus Cherax; species Cherax quadricarinatus. The sequence continues at coordinate 15,999,630 of NC_091323.1, read as the reverse complement.
CTTGTTGTTTGTAATAACACCTAGGTCCTTGTTGTTTGTAATAACACCTAGGTCCTTGTTGTTTGTAATAACACCTAGGTCTTTGTTGTTTGTAATAACACCTAGGTCCTTGTTTATGATAACACCTAGGTCCTTGTTGTTTGTAATAACACCTAGGTCCTTGTTGTTTGTAATAACACCTAGGTCTTTGTTTTTTGTAATAACACCTAGGTCCTTGTTTATGATAACACCTATGTCCTTGTTTGTAATAACACCTAGGTCCTTGTTGTTTGTAATAACACCTAGGTCCTTGTTGTTTGTAATAACACCTAGGTCCTTGTTGTTTGTAATAACACCTAGGTCCTTGTTGTTTGTAATAACACCTAGGTCTTTGTTGTTTGTGATAATAACACCTAGGTCCTTGTTGTTTAAGATAACACCTAGGTCCTTGTTGTTTGTAATAACACCTAAGTCTTTGTTGTTTGTTATAATAACACCTAGGTCCTTGTTGTTTATGATAACACCTAGGTCCTTGTTGTTTGTAATAACACCTAGGTCTTTGTTGTTTGTTATAATAACACCTAGGTCCTTGTTGTTTATGATAACACCTAGGTCCTTGTTGTTTGTAATAACACCTAGGTCTTTGTTGTTTGTTATAATAACACCTAGGTCCTTGTTGTTTATGATAACACCTAGGTCCTTGTTGTTTATGATAACTCCTAGGTCCTTGTTGTCTGTAATAACACCTAGGTGCTTGTTGTCTGTAATAACACCTAGGTGCTTGTTGATTGTGATAAGATCATTTATTTGTTTACTTTTCTCGGTTGTTGTTGCTTGTGGAGCAGTGTGATTATTGTTATTGTTACTTGACTCAGTATCTTGGTATTATTGTTACTTGACTCAGTATCTTGGTATTATTGTTACTTGACTCAGTATCTTGGTATTATTGTTACTTGACTCAGTATCTTGGTGTTATTGTTACTTGACTCAGTATCTTGGTATTATTGTTACTTGACTCAGTATCTTGGTATTATTGTTACTTGACTCAGTATCTTGGTGTTATTGTTACTTGACTCAGTATCTTGGTATTATTGTTACTTGACTCAGTATCTTGGTATTATTGTTACTTGACTCAGTATCTTGGTATTATTGTTACTTGACTCAGTATCTTGGTATTATTGTTACTTGACTCAGTATCTTGGTGTTATTGTTACTTGACTCAGTATCTTGGTATTATTGTTACTTGACTCAGTATCTTGGTGTTATTGTTACTTGACTCAGTATCTTGGTATTATTGTTACTTGACTCAGTATCTTGGTATTATTGTTACTTGACTCAGTATCTTGGTATTATTGTTACTTGACTCAATATCTTGGTATTATTGTTACTTGACTCAGTATCTTGGTGTTATTGTTACTTGACTCAGTATCTTGGTATTATTGTTACTTGACTCAGTATCTTGGTATTATTGTTACTTGACTCAGTATCTTGGTATTATTGTTACTTGACTCAATATCTTGGTATTATTGTTACTTGACTCAGTATCTTGGTGTTATTGTTACTTGACTCAGTATCTTGGTATTATTGTTACTTGACTCAGTATCTTGGTATTATTGTTACTTGACTCAGTATCTTGGTATTATTGTTACTTGACTCAATATCTTGGTATTATTGTTACTTGACTCAGTATCTTGGTGTTATTGTTACTTGACTCAGTATCTTGGTATTATTGTTACTTGACTCAGTATCTTGGTATTATTGTTACTTGACTCAGTATCTTGGTATTATTGTTACTTGACTCAGTATCTTGGTATTATTGTTACTTGACTCAGTATCTTGGTGTTATTGTTACTTGACTCAGTATCTTGGTATTATTGTTACTTGACTCAGTATCTTGGTGTTATTGTTACTTGACTCAGTATCTTGGTATTATTGTTACTTGACTCAGTATCTTGGTATTATTGTTACTTGACTCAGTATCTTGGTATTATTGTTACTTGACTCAGTATCTTGGTATTATTGTTACTTGACTCAGTATCTTGGTATTATTGTTACTTGACTCAGTATCTTGATATTATTGTTACTTGACTCAGTATCTTGGTATTATTGTTACTTGACTCAGTATCTTGGTATTATTGTTACTTGACTCAGTATCTTGGTATTATTGTTACTTGACTCAGTATCTTGGTATTATTGTTACTTGACTCAGTATCTTGGTATTATTGTTACTTGACTCAGTATCTTGGTATTATTGTTACTTGACTCAGTATCTTGGTATTATTGTTACTTGACTCAGTATCTTGGTGTTATTGTTACTTGACTCAGTATCTTGGTATTATTGTTACTTGACTCAGTATCTTGGTATTATTGTTACTTGACTCAGTATCTTGGTGTTATTGTTACTTGACTCAGTATCTTGGTATTATTGTTACTTGACTCAGTATCTTGGTATTATTGTTACTTGACTCAGTATCTTGGTATTATTGTTACTTGACTCAGTATCTTGGTATTATTGTTACTTGACTCAGTATCTTGGTATTATTGTTACTTGACTCAATATCTTGGTATTATTGTTACTTGACTCAATATCTTGGTGTTATTGTTACTTGACTCAATATCTTGGTATTATTGTTACTTGACTCAGTATCTTGATCTTACCTATGTTTGGTTGCACGGTTGAGTCTCAGCTCCTGGCCATAGATCATCGCTGACTGCTATTATGTTCACTCTCTCTCCTGACTTCGAGAATATTTTCGTACCTCTTCTTAAAGCTCTGTATGTCTCTTGTCTGTAACATTTCACTGTCCAACTTCTTCAACTTCCTGACTATTCTAAAGCTAAAGAAATACTTCCTAACATCCCTCTGATTCATCTGTGTTTTTTTTCACGTGCAGTTGTGTCCTTGTGTATGTACGTGTTTCCCGTCTCTGGAACGCTGTCGCTGTTCACCCTATCATTTTATCTTAGTATTTTGTACATTGTTATCATATCACTCCGAGTTCTCCTTTCTCTAATGTCATAACCTTCAGTTCCCTTAACCTTTCTTCACAGCGACAACCCCTTAGCTCCTGGACTAATATAAATGCGAACCATTGCACTCTCTCTAGTTTTTTTTTTTTTTGACGTGCTTGATCAAGTATGGACTCCAAACTGGTGCTGCATACTCCACTATGGTCCTGACATACTCCACTATGGTCCTGACATACTCCACTATGGTCCTGACATACTCCACTATGGTCCTGACATACTCCACTATGGTCCTGACATACTCCACTATGGTCCTGACATACTCCACTATGGTCCTGACATACTCCACTATGGTCCTGACATACTCCACTATGGTCCTGACATACTCCACTATGGTCCTGACATACGCTGTATAAGTTGTCTTGAATGTGCATCGGTTAGTGTACACTCACAAGTGTGTACATATGTCAGTGTGCACAGACAAGGACGTATATGTACTTGTGTGTGTTAGTGTACACTCACAAGTGTGTACATATGTCAGTGTGCACAGACAAGGACGTATATGTACTTGTGTGTGTTAGTGTACACTCACAAGTGTGTACATATGTCACTCTGGAAGGCAGCGTTCGCTTGCTCTTTGCATTTATTTATCTTTTACTGGAACACTGGTTGTTGATGTGTGTGTTTGTGTGTGTTTGTGTGTGTGTGTTTGTGTGTGTTTGTGTGTGTTTGTGTGTGTGTGTGTTTGTGTGTGTGTGTGTGTGTGTGTGTGTGTGTGTGTGTGTGTGTGTGTGTGTATGTGTACTCACCTATTTGTGGTTGCAGGGGTCGAGTCATAGCTCCTGGCCCCGCCTCTTCGCTGATTGCTACTAGGTCCTCTCTCTCCCTGCCCCATGAGCTTTATCATACCTCGCCTTAAAACTATGTATGGTTCCCGCCTCCACTACGTCACTTTCTAGGCTATTCCATGGCCTGACTACTCTATGATTGAAGAAATACTTCCTAACATCCCTTTGATTCATCTGAGTCTTCAACTTCCAATTGTGACCTCTTGTGTCTGTGTCCCATCTCTGGAACATCCCGTCTTTGTCCACCTCGTCTATTCCGCGCAGTATTTTATATGTCGTTATCATGTCTCCCCTGACCCTCCTGTCCTCCAGTGTCGTCAGGCCGATTTCCCTCAACCTTTCTTCGTAGGACAATCCCCGTAGCTCTGGGACTAGCCTTGTTGCAAACCTTTGCACTTTCTCTAATTTCTTGACGTGCTTGACTAGGTGTGGATTCCAAACTGGTGCTGCATACTCCAGTATGGGCCTGACGTAAATGGTATACAGAGTCTTGAACGAATCCTTACTGACGTATCGGAACGCTATCCGTAGGTTTGCCAGGCGTCCGTATGCTGCAGCAGTTATCTGATTGATGTGCGCCTCAGGAGATATGCTCGGTGTTATACTCACCCCCAGATCTTTTTCCTTGAGTGAGGTTTGCAGTCTTTGGCCATCTAAACTATATTGTGTCTGCGGTCTTCTTTGCCCTTCCCCAATCTTCATGACTTTGCATTTGGCAGGGTTAAACTCAAGGAGCCAGTTGCTGGACCAGGCTTGTAGCCTGTCCAGGTCTCTTTGTAGTCCTGCCTGATCCTCATCCGATTTGATTCTTCTCATTAACTTCACATCATCTGCAAACAAGGACACTTCTGAGTCTATCCCTTCCGTAATGTCATTCACATATACCAAGAACAGCACAGGTCCTAGGACTGACCCCTGTGGAACCCCGCTTGTCACAAGCGCCCACTCTGACACCTCGTCGCGTTCCATGACTCGTTGTTGCCTCCCTGTCAGGTATTCTCTGATCCATTGCAGTACCTTTCATGTTATGTGTGCCTGATCCTCTAGCTTTTGCAGTAACCTCTTGTGAGGGACTGTGTAGAAGGCCTTCTTGCAGTCCAAAAAAATGCAGTCGATCCACCCCTCTCTCTCTTGTCTTACTTCTGTCACCTTGTCATAAAAAACTCTAGTAGGTTTGTGACACAGGATTTTCCTTCCCTGAAACCGTGCTGGTTGTCAATTATACACTTGTTTCTTTCCAGGTGCTCCGCCACTCTCCTCCTGATGATCTTCTCCATGACCTTGCATACTATACACGTTAGTGATACAGGTCTGTAGTTTAGTGCCTCATGTCTGTCTCCCTTTTTAAAAATTGGGACTACATTTGCCATCTTCCATACCTCAGGGAGTTGCCCAGTTTCAAATGATGTGTTGAAGATCTTTGTTAATGGCACACACAATATCTCTGCTCCCTCTTTAATTACCCACGGAGAGATGTTGTCTGGTCCCACCGCCTTTGAGGTGTCAAGTTCGCATAGCAGCTTCTTCACTTCCTCCTTGGTTATATGTACCTCATCCAGCACTTGCTGGTGTACCCCCCTGTTCTGATTTCCTGGAGTCCTACTGGTTTCCACTGTAAATACTTCTTTAAATCTTGTGTTGAGCTCCTCACATACCTCTCGGTCGTTTCTTGTGAATTCTCCATCACCCTTCTTCAGTCTGATTACCTGGTCCTTGACTGTTGTTTTCCTCCTGATGTGGCTGTACAACAGCTTCGAGTCAGTCTTGACTTTCGATGCTATGTCATTTTTATATTGTCGCTGAGCCTCCCTTCTTATCTGTGCATATTCGTTTCGTGTGTGTGTTTGTGTGTGTGTGTGTGTGTGTGTGTGTGTGTGTGTGTGTGTGTGTGTGTGTGTGTGTGTGTGTGTGTGTGTGTGTGTGTGTGGTTGTGTGTGTGTGTTTGTGTGTGTGTGTGTGTGGTTGTGTGTGTGTGTGTGTGTGTTTGTGTGTGTGTGTGTGGCTGTGTGTGTGTGTGTGTGTGTGGCTGTGTGTGTGTGTGTGTGTGTGTGTGTGTGTGTGTGTCTGTGTGTGTGTGTGTGTGTGTTTGTATGTGTGTGTGTGGTTGTGTGTGTGTCATAAGAATAAGTCAAGGTGGTTGCTGACAGGTTTGCTGGCTGGAGTTGTTAGCACCAGTTTGTGTTATCATCTGTCAAGACTAACCACGTTCCAGCGCACGAAATGCTCCCGTAATTCCTAACCAAGAGCATCTGAGTTGCATTAATACTTCCCTCCCGCATGCGGTCCTTTAAAGGCTTGCGGCTGAGCTGGCTCCCGCATCCCGCTTAGTTTCCGTAATTGCTCTTCACATCCGGATGTTAGAAAATTAATCTGGTAATTGAATCTTGGCTGGAGGCTGCAGCTCTGAACCACAAACAACAACTTTAGACTTATTCTAATGTGTCTTCCATTTTTATACTTCTCTTGGCCATTATTCATGTTGCAAATAAATGAGGATAATATACGCGACTGTGAGGCCTTTTATCAATTGAATTTAGCTGTGAACGAGGGAATTTATGAGGAGAGTGAGACTGGTGCGTCTTCTGTGACTTATACTGTTTGTACAGTTGTGTGTGTAGCTTACACAGTGTGTATGTGTGTGTGTAGATTACACAGTATATGTGTAGCTTACTCAGTGTGTATGTGTGTGTAGATTACACAGTGTATGTATAGCTTACACAGTGTGTATGTGTGTGTGTAGATTACACAGTGTATGTGTAGCTTACTCAGTGTGTATGTGTGTGTGTGTAGATTGCACAGTGTGTATGTGTGTGTAGCTTACATGGTGTGTGTGTGTGTGTGTGTGTGTGTGTGTGTGTGTGTGTGTGTGCGTGTACTCACCTAGTTGTACTTACCTAGTTGAGGTTGCAGGGGTCGAGTCCAAGCTCCTGGCCCCGCCTCTTCACTGGTCGCTACTAGGTCACTCTCCCTGAACCGTGAGCTTTATCATACCTCTGCTTAAAGCTATGTATGGATCCTGCCTCCACTACATCGCTTCCCAAATTATTCCACTTCCTGACTACTCTGTGGCTGAAGAAGTACTTCCTAACATCCCTGTGATTCATGTGTGTCTTCAACTTCCAGCTGTGTCCCCTTGTTGCTGTGTCACATCTATGGAATATGTGTGTGTGTGTGTGTGTGTGTGTGTGTTAGTTAGTTACCATTTTGTCCTAGGCATATGTCGATTAGACACTAGGCCTGTTGTATATGTGTGTACTCACCTAATTGTGGTTGCAGGGGTCGAGACTCAGCTCCTGGCCCCGCCTCTTCACTGATCGCTACTGGGTCCTCTCTCTCTCTGCTTCCTGAGCTTTGTCATACCTCTTCTTAAAACTATGTATGGTTCCTGCCTCCACTACTTCACTTGCTAGGCTATTCCACTTGCTGACAACTCTATGACTGAAGAAATACTTCCTAACGTCCCTGTGACTCGTCTGAGTCTTCAGCTTCCAGTTGTGACCCTTTGTCCCTGTGTCTCCTCTCTGGAACATCCTATCTCTGTCCACCTTGTCTATTCCCCGCAGTATCTTGTATGTCGTTATCATGTCTCCCCTGACCCTTCTGTCCTCCAGTGTCGTCAGTCCGATTTCCCTTAACCTTTCCTCGTACGACATTCCCTTGAGCTCTGGGACTAGCCTTGTTGCAAACCTTTGTACTTTCTCTAACTTCTTGACGTGCTTGACCAGGTGTGGGTTCCAGACTGGTGCTGCATACTCCAGTATGGGCCTAACATACACAGTGTACAGTGTCTTCAACGATTCCTTATTAAGGTATCGGAACGCTATCCATTGCAGTGCCCTCCCTTTTACATGCGCCTGATCCTCCAGCTTCTGCACTAATCTCTTGTGGGGAACTGTGTCAAAGGCCTTCCTGCAGTCTAGGAAAACGCAATCTACCCACCCCTCTCTCTCGTGTCTTACTTCTGTTACCTTGTCATAAAACTCCAGGAGGTTTGTGATACAGGATTTGCCTTCCATGAACCCATGCTGGTTTTCATTTATAATCTTGTTCCTTTCCAGGTGTTCGACCACTCTCCTCCTGATAATCTTCTCCATGACTTTGCACACAATACATGTCAGAGACACAGGTCTGTAGTTTAGATCCTCGTTTCTGTTTCCTTTCTTAAATATGGGGACTACATTAGCTGTCTTCCATTTCTCAGGTAGTTGCCCAGTTTCAAGGGATGTGTTGAAGATTGTGTGTGTGTGTGTGTGTGTGTGTGTGTGTGTGTGTGTGTGTGTGTGTGTGTGTGTGTGTGTGTGTGTGTGTGTGTGTGTGTGTGTGTGTGTGTGTGTGTGTGTGTGTGTGTGTGTGTGTGTGTGTGTGTGTGTGTGTGTGTGTGTGTGTGTGTGTGTGTGCGTGTGTGTGTGTGAGAGTGAGAGTGTGTATGCTCACCTAATTGTGGTTGCAGGGGTCGAGTCATAACTCCTAGCCTCACCTCTTCACTGGTCACTACAAGGTCCACACTCTCCCTGCTTCATGAGCGTTATCATACCTCTTTTTAAAGCTATGTATGTATCCTGCCTCCACTATATAACTCTTCAGACTGTTCCACTTCCTGACAACTCTATGACTGAAGAAGTACTTCCTAACATCCCTGTGAGTCATCTGAGTTTTCAACTTATAGTTCCTGTGTCTCATCTCTGAAACATTCTGTCCCTGTCCTCTAAGTATTTTACATGTTGTTATCATGTCTCCCCTATCCCTCCTCTACTCCAGTGGTGTCAGGTTGAGTTCCCTTACCGTCTCATAGGACAAACCCCTCAGCTTCGGGACTAGTCTTGTTGTAAACCTTTTCACTTTCCCTAATTTTTTGACGTGTTTGACTAGGTGTGGGCTCAATAGAGTGTTGCATACTCCACTATGGACCTGACGTACGTGGTGTACAGTGTCGTGAACGACTCCTTACTTAGTTGTCAAAACGCTATTCTCAGGTTTGCCAGGCGCCCATATGCTGCAGCAGTTATTTGGCTGATGTGTGCCTTGATGTACTCGGTATGATGCTCACCCGTTTTCTTTTGAGTTAGTTTTGCAGCCACTGACCTCTTAGACTGTACTCCGTCTTCGGTATCTTTTGTCCTTCCCCAAGATTTATGACTTTGCACTTGGTGGGGTTAAACTCCAGGAGCCAGTTGTTGGACCAGGCTTGCAGCCTGTCCAGATCCCTTTGTAGTCCTACCTGAGCCTCATCCACTTGAATTCTCTGCATTAACTTCACACCGTCTGCAAACAGGGACACCTTTGAATCTTTCCTTTCTGCCATGTCTTTCACATATACCAGAAATAGCACCGGCTCTAGGACTGACCCTTATGAAAGTTCGCTCGCCCCAGGCACCCACTCTGATACCTCGTCACCTTCACTGTTTGTTTCCTTCCTGTCAGGTGTTCTCTGATCCATTGCAATGCCTTTCCTGTTATTTCGGCCTGCTACTCTAGCTTTTGCACTAATGTCTTGCGCGGAACTGTGCCGAAGCCTTTTTACAATCCAGGAAAATGCAGTCTACCCAGCCCTCTCTCCTTTGCTTTTTTTCACATTGTCGTAAAACTCCAGTAGCTTTGTGACACAGGATTTCCGCCCCCCTGAAACCGTGCTGGTTATTGTGTATAAGATCATTCCTTTCTAGGTGCTCCAACAGTCTCTTCCGGATAAGCTTCTCCATGACTTTGCATACTGTGCATGTCACTGACACTGGTCTGTAGTTTAATGTCAATTGCCTGTCTCCTTTTTTAAAGACTGGGACTACATTTACCGTCTTCCGCACCTCAGGTAGTTGTTTTGTTTCGATAGATATGTTGATTGTTGTTAATGGCACACATAGTACCTCTGCTCCCTCAGAACCCAGGGGAAAGATGTTGTTTGGTCCCACCGCCTTTGAGATAACTAGCAGCATCTTCACCTCCTCCAAGGTTGTGTGTAGTGTGTCCAACACTTGTTGGTGTGCCCTTCCATCCAGGTTTGCTGGAGTCCTTTCTGTCTCCATTGAAAACACTTCCTTGAATCTCGTGTTGAGCTCCTCACTTATTTCTTTGTCGTTTTTTGTGATCTCCATTCCTTCCTTCCTTAGCCTGATTACCTGGTCCTTAACTGTTGTTTTGCTCCTGATGTGGCTGTACAACAGCTTTGTTTCAGATTTGGCTTTCGATGCTATATCATCCTCTTATTGCCGCTGTGCCTCCCTTCTTATCCATGCGTATTCATTTCTGGCTCGTCAGGTATTCTCCTTATTTTCCTGGGTCCTTTGCCTTCTATACATTTTCCATTCTCTAACGCACTTAGTTTTAACCTCTCTATACTCTTAGTTGAACCAAGGGCTCGTTCTGGTCTCCCTATTGTTTTTGTTGCCCTTGAGTATGAACCTCTCCTCTGCCTCCTTGCATTTTGTGGTCACGTATTCCATGATTTCATTTACTGTTTTTCCCACCAGTTCTCTTTCCCACTGTATCTCGTGTGTGTGTGTGTGTGTGTGTGTGTGTGTGTGTGTGTGTGTGTGTGTGTGTGTGTGTGTGTGTGTGTGTGTGTGTGTGTGTGTGTGCGTGTGTGCATGTGTGTGTGTGTGTGTGTGTGTGTGTGTGTGTGTGTGTGTGTGTGTGTGTGTGTATGTGTGTTTGTGTGTGTGTGTAGGTGTGTGTGTGTAGGTGTGTGTGTTAGTTACTATTTTGTCCTAGGTACATGTTGACTTGACACTAGGCCTGTTGTGTGTGTAGGTGTGTGTGTAGGTGTGTGTGTAGGTGTGTGTGTGTAGGTGTGTGTGTGTAGGTGTGTGTGTGTGTAGGTGTGTGTGTGTAGGTGTGTGTGTGTAGGTGTGTGTATGTGTGTGTGTGTGTGTGTGTGTGTGTATGTGTGTGTGTGTGTGTGTGTGTGTGTGTGTGTGTGTGTGTGTGTGTGTGTGTATGTGTGTACTCACCTAATTGTGCTTGCAGAGGTCGATACTCAGCTCCTGGCCCCGCCTCTTCACTGATTTCTACTGGGTCCTTTCTCTCTCTGCTTTCTGAGCTTTGTCATACCTCGTCTTAAAGCTATGTATGGTTCCTACCTCCACTACATCACTTGCTAGGCTATTCCACTTCCTGACGACTCTATGACTGAAGAAATACTTCCTAACATCCCTTTGATTCGTCTGAGTCTTCAGCTCCCAATTGTGACCTCTTGTGTCTGTGTCCCTTCTCTGGAACATCCTGTCTCTGTCCACCTTATCTATTCCACGCAGTATTTTGAATGTCGTTATCATGTCTCCCCTGACTCTCCTGTCCTCCAGTGTCGTCAGTCCAATTTCCATCAACCTTTCATCGTAGGACATTCCTCTAAGCTCCGGAATTAGCCTTGTTGAAAACCTTTGTACTTTCTCTAATTTCTTGACGTGCTTGACCAGGTGTGCGTTCCAAACTGGTGCTGCATACTCAAGAATGGGCCTGACGTACAGATTGTAGAGTGTCTTGAACGATTCCTTACTAAGGTATCGGAACGCTATTCTCAGGTTTGCCAGGCGCCCATATGCTGCAGCAGCAGTTATCAGGTTGATGTGTACCTCCGGAGACGTGCTCGGTGTTATGGTCACCCCAAGATCTTTCTCCTTGAGTGAGGTTTGCAGTCTTTGTCCACTTGCCTATACTCTGTCTGCGGTCTTCTTTGCCCTTCCCCAATCTTCATGACTTCGCATTTGGCAGGGTTGAATTCGAGAAGCCAATTGCTGGACCACGTGTCTAGCCTGTCCAGGTCTTTTTGTAGTCTTGCCTGATCCTCATTTGATTTAATTCTTCTCATTAACTTCACATCATCTGCGAACAGGGACACTTCAGAGTCTATCCCTTCCATCATGTCATTCACATATATCAAAAATAGCACTGGTCTTAGGACTGACCCCTGTGGTACCCCGCTCTTCACGTACCATGACTCGGTGTTGCCTCCCTGTCAGGTATTCTCTGATCCATTGCAGTGCCCTTCCTGTTATATGCGCATGATCCTCCAGCTTCTGCACTAGTCTCTTGTGAGGAACTGGTGTCGAAGGCCTTCCTGCAGTCCAGGAAAATGCAACCAACCCTCCCATCTCTCTCATGTCGTACTTCTGTTACCTTGTCATAAAACTCAAGAAGGTTTGTGGCACAGGATTTGCCTTCCATGAATCCATGCTGGTTGTCGTTTACAATCTTGTTCCGTTCCAGGTGTTCCACCACTCTCCTCCTGATAATCTTCTCCATGACTTTGCATACTATATACGTCAGTGACACTGGTCTGTAGTTTAGTGCCTCGTTTGTCTCCTTTCTTAAAAATGGGGACTACATTTGCCGTCTTCCATACCTCAGGTAGCTATGTGTTTGTGTGTGTGTGTGTGTGTAGCTTACACATTGTGCAAGTGTTTAGCTTATGCAGGTACACAGACTGCTAGTCACGTTTACACTACACTTAGTAGCTCAAAACAACCAAGGAACTATTGATAGTTCCTTGATAATGTGATAAGTCACGAAATTGGAATTTCACTATTCTTTCACAGTGGTTGTTTTGCATGTTTTGATATCACCTGTTTACTGTGATGTTATTGCGTATATATATGTCGTGCCGAATATGTAAAACTGGTCAATTAGCAAGAACTCATTTAAAATTAAGTCCTTTCTAAAACTTTCTCTTATACGTTTAAAGATATATTTATTTCATTAATGTTGATGTAAAAATTTATAATTTTGCACCAAAAGGAACTTAGAAAACTTACCTAACCTTATTATAACAAGAACAATTTATTTTAGCCTAACCCAACTAAATATATTTTAGATTTGTTTACAATAATTTAATACTAAAAACACAATTAAATATATTTTTTCGTTAGGTTCAGAATGATTTTGGCGAAATTATTGCATACACAAATTTTCACTTTTCCTATATGGCAAGATGAGCGTTGCTATTTAAGCCAAGATCTCAAGTTCTGCCTATTCGGCACGACATATATATATATATATATATATATATATATATATATATATATATATATATATATATATATATATATATATATATATATATATATATATATATATATATGTATATTGTGCCAAATAGGTAAGACTGGTCAATTAGGAAGAACTCATTTAAAATTAAGTCCTTTCTAAGACTTTCTCTTATCGGTTTAAAGATTTATTTATTTTCATTTATGTTAATGTAAAAATTAGTAATTTTGTACCAAACGAACCTTAGGAAACTTACCTAACATTATTTTGACAAGTGCAATTTAATTTAGCCTAATCCAACTAATGTTAGGTAAGTTTCCTAAGGCTCGTTTGGTGCAAAATTATTAATTTTGACATTAACATAAATGAAAAAAATAAATATTTAAACCGATAAGAGAAAGTTTTAGAAAGGACTTAATTTTATACGAGTTCTTCCTAAGTGACCAGTTTTACCTGTATTAGCAAGAACTGATTTAAAATTATGTCCTTTCTAAAATTTTCTCTTATACGTTTAAAGATATATATTTTTTTCATTTATGTTAATGTAAAAAATAATAATTTTGAACTAAAAGAACCTTAGAAAACTTACCTAACCTTATTAAAACAGTCGCAATTTAATTTAGCCTATTCCAACTATATGTATTTTAGATAAGTTTACAATAATTTAATAGTAAACAAACACAATGATACATATTTTTTTCTTTAGGTTCAGAATGATTTTTGAGAAATTATTGCATACAAATTTTAGCTTTTCTTATCTGGCATGAAGAACGTTGCTATTTAAGCCAAAATCGCAAGTTTTACCTATTCGGCACGACACACACACACACACACACACACACACACATATATATATATATATATATATATATATATATATATATATATATATATATATATATATATATATATATATATATATATATATATATATATATGTCGTGCCGAATATGTAAAACTGGTCAATTAGCAAGAACTCATTTAAAATTAAGTCCTTTTTAAAATTTTCTCTTGTACGTTTAAAGATATATTTTTTTCATTAATGTTGATGTAAAAATTTATAATTTTGCACCAAAAGAATGTTAGAAAACTTACCTAACCTTATTATAACAAGAACAATTTATATTAGCCTAACCCAACTAAATATATTTTAGATTTCTTTACGATAATTTAATACTAAACAAACACAGTGAAGTCTATTTTTCTCGTTAGGTTCAGAATGTTTTTGGCGAAATTATTTCATAAACAAATTTTTGCTTGTCCTATATGGCAAGATGAGCGTTGCTATTTAAGCCAAGATCGCAAGTTCTGCCTATTCGGCACGACATATATATATATATATATATATATATATATATATATATATATATATATATATATATATATATATATATATATATATATATATATATATATATATATATATATATATATATATATATATATATATATATATATATATATATATATTATCATTATAATATTTCTACCAACGTAATTCAATAAACCACTAAACTACTTGCAATCACCATGTTGCAATCAACTATGTGTACCTTGTAGGGTTAGTCCCTCAATACGTCACTGTATTTCTTTTGGACTATCCTAAGATGATCACACATGTCCACACATACCTAAATAAACCACCGTGACTACTACCTTACTACTGATGTTATATCAGTCAGGTTGTAGTCTGTATTGCAGCACACAACCTGGAGTACCTGTAGCATTACCATACTTGTATGCAGTAGTAGCTGAATGGGTTATAACGACGGTCACGGCAGACCTAACATATTTAATTTAATATAGACGTTCGCGACGGACTTAACAAGACGTTATATATTATGTCGACATTCTCCATGATGTTCAGTTTGCAGACTCTGGTCGAACATAACCGGCACATCACGAAACACCCTGACATAAGGCGCAGTCCTGCGCTTTTGTATAATATTGTTGTTTTATCTGCAATAGAGACTACAACCTGACTGATATAACATCAGTAGTAAGGTAGTAGTCACGGTGGTTTATTTAGGTATGTGTGGACATGTGTGATCATCTTAGGATAGTCCAAAAGAAATACAGTGACGTATTGAGGGACTAACCCGTCTAGGTACAGCGGTACAAGGTACACATAGTTGATTGCAACATGGTGATTGCAACATGGTGATTGCAACTAGTTTCTGCTGTGGTCTATTGAATTAGGTTGTTAGTAATATTATAATGATAACAATAATGATATTAGCAGATAATAGTGGATAATAATGACAGTAATGGTGTTAAACAATCAGTAATTGCCTAGTTATTATAAGAAAGAAAAGCCAGAATAGGAGAATTCACATAGACATATTGAGTGACACTGAGAATATTTCCTGAATATTCTGGAATATTCTGCGACACCAGTTGACACAATTAAGGATTTATTCCCTCTTTTTCATTAATTAGAAGTTTATTCACATTAGCTGCATTCTGTATGTAAATGATCCACTATTGTAATGTAAGTTCTTACGTCACATGACCTGTTCCCAGCGGTTAAAAGCTTAGGGCTGGTTATTAACTATCTCTTAATTATTTTACCTTATGTTATCTGCAAACTGTGGGGCCTGCTGCACCCGGCCCCATGTGGGGTGCTGTGTGGGGGGACCAGTGTGTGGTTGGCACTCCGTTGGGCCTCTTTATCTCAGTCAGAGGCTAGTGCCACTGCACTGCAATACTGTGAAAAAACTTACCCTATCTCTCCTGTTGCTGCCCTTGCAACATCGCACAGATCCTGATGACACTCTGAGAAGTGTGAAAGTACTTGATCTAAAGATTTCCAAACCTCCCTCCTCCCCCCGTGCCCCCGTGGCTTCTCTTGCAATGTTTTAAGATCGCCTGTTTGCTATTGTTTTACATATATATATATATATATATATATATATATATATATATATATATATATATATATATATATATATATATATATATATGTATGTATATATATATATATATATATATATATATATATATATATATATATATATATATATATATATATATATATATATATATATATATATATATGTCGTGCCGAATAGGCAGAACTTGCGATCTTAGCTTAAATAGCAACGCTCATCTTGCCATATAGGACAAGTGAAAATTTATTTATGCAATAATTTCGCCAAAATCATTCTGAACTTAACGAAAAAAATATATTTCGTTGTGTTTGTTTAGTATTAAATTATTGTAAACAAATCTAAAATATATTTAGTTGGGTTAGGCTAAAATAAATTATGCTTGTTATAATAAGGTTAGGTAAGTTTTCTAAGATTCTTTTGGTGCAAAATTATAAATTTTTAAATCAACATTAATGAAATATATATATCTTTAAACGTATAACAGAAAATTTTAGAAAGGATTTAATTTTAAATGAGTTCTTGCTAATTGACCAGTTTTACATATTCGGCACGACATATATATATATATATATATATATATATATATATATATATATATATATATATATATATATATATATATATATATATATATATATATATTTCCTGGTCATAGACTGAAAATACAATAATTCTGATATACAGTACGTAATACTGGATGGATAATCAAGTTTCACATGTCACATAATTCTTTCACTCTTGCCCTTTTTGCCCTGGCCTGCCCTGCCCTGCCCTGCCCTGCCCTGCCCTGCCCTGCCCTGCCCTGCCCTGACCTGCCCTGACCTGCCCTGCCCTGCCCTCCTCACCATGTTGATAAATGTGGTATTGTGTTTTTTGACTGCCGAGTCAGGGTAAATCTGAGTCCTTTGAGGAAATATTTTTTTGAGCTGCAAATCCTATAGAAACTTGTAATAGGATTATGGCTAGTGTTTCTTCCCTCAAGTTTTATGGGAAATATTGACGAGCTTTAAAGGTTGAGGATTTCACCTGTGTGTGTTTGTGTGTGTGTGTGCGTGTGTGTGTGTGTGTGTGTGTGTGTGTATGTGTGTGTGTCTGCTTATTGGGCACGATGTATTTAGACGGACAACAGCCAAGCCTGTGTTTTTCTGCTGTATCATTACGAGAATTAGTCGAAACATAACACTGATTATTATATATCACTGATATTAAACATCAGTAAGTCAAGTTGAACTGACCTTAGGTAGATTATGTCGTGTTAAGCTCTGTTCTTATGTCAGTAATTATTTGTATACATCCTGAGCAACTTTCCATATATATATATATATATATATATATATATATATATATATATATATATATATATATATATATATATATATATATATATATATATATATATATATATTGATACTATTGCAATGTTCCGACATATTTTAATGGAGTTACAACAGAAATTAATATATTTTCTGTTTGGCCAAACGACTTTCGATGAATAAAGTAAATCATGATTGAGTCCTTCACTTCGTCATGACCTTCATGTGTTTGTGTTGGATTTTCTCTCCAGATACTCTGAGGATGTCTCTATTAATACACGAAAGCCCTGAAGTGTTTTTTACTATGGTTTGACTATGATATTATTGTTGTATAATGGCAGTCAAGTTCTTTAAGTACTTGAGGAAAAATCTTGAACTGTCTCCTGTATGCTGTTTCATGTTGTCTTCTTTCTCAGTTTGCATTTTAGTTAATGAAACTATTAATTTATTGAGTTTACTTGAATTTAGAATTACGTCTTATACGAACAAACGTTTTTCAGCATTCCCATTCAAATATATCGTACAACACCACGAAGGTATTACCTCTCTGGATCGCAGCACTGAGGTAGTGGAACAGTACTTCCCAACTGTATCAAGAACTAGAGCGTGAGTATGCTCACGGTGCAGAGTCGTGCGACTCACTAGGAGGGTGAAGCACGAGGCTTGTCTGGTACTTCGTAATGCTGGGGGTATCGCCACCATTTAACTGGCGTGTGGAGGCGCTGTTGCAGGTACATATGATGATATAGTAGACGAGGTGCACGTTTATAACGGTCACATCAAGGAGCGGTGGAACCTCCATCCTCCTTCCGCTAATCGACACCTGGTCTTTGAACACCAGGAACTATGCATTAATCTCGTCGGTCAGTCTGCGGGTGATATTCCTGAAGACTGTAGAAAAACACTAGAGAGAGGGTGGTCAGCCTTTCTGCACTCCAGCAGAGTGACTGAGTGTTCGCCAAACAGCAGCGTGGGACGCTTATAGTATGCGCCAGCTAAAACGATTTACCTCTTCGCCGGTGTTAGGTAGACCATCGGGTCTGATTTTTCACATCCTCGTTTTTCAGAGCACACTCAGATGTGCCCTGACAGAATATTTTAATTTCCATGGGCTTGGACAAGGCAGCCTGTTAAAGGTAGATTTTGACGCCGAAGCGACTATTTATTGTGCACCCTATATCCATCCTGTGGATGGTACTGGATTGTTTATTGTGAAACACATATCCATTCTGTAGATGGTAGTAGCTAGTTTATTTCGCACCACATATCCATCCTATGGAGGGTAACACAAGAGCATATGGATGCACAAAAGGCCTAGGAACTATTCCCCAAAAGGGTAACAGGCGTACATCTGAATTTAGATCTACAGTTGTTTTATCTGTTGCAAACAAATTTAACACGTCCGGTATTTTATTTTCATTAATAAGATACCTTGACATATTACATAACTTACTATACTTGTAATATGTCAAGATAGTGACCATAAGGCTCACCACATTCTCTGCATTTAGTGTGATCATCTGTGTGTCTGCCTAACTGCCTGGCTACTACAACATCAGTCAGTCTGTTCACATTGCAAGTTGCTCCATCTAAGCCTGGCTACTACAACATAAATCTATTCATATTGCAAGTTGCTCCATCTAGGCTGGCTACTACAACATGAGTCAGTCTGTTCACTTTGCAAGTTGCTCTAAGCCTGGCTACTACATCAGTCAGTCTTTTCACATTGCAAGTTGCTCCGTAAACATACTTATGTACGATATGCAGAACAACCACTGTGAAAATATAGCTAAATTCCAAGCGCTTTCGTGACTTCTCACATTTTCATAGTTCCTTGATAATGTGAGAAGTCACGAAAGCACTTGGAATTTCACTATTTTTTTACAGTGGTTGTTCTGCATATTGTGGTATCACCCATTTACTGTGATTTTATTGCGTACTCATGTACATACATGTTATCATTGTGAGTGATAGATCTACTCAGGTTTCTAACTGCATTCCTATAACATTCACTTTCATTATTTACTTCTCTCATAATATTATTCCTAATGGTAGACACAGACACGCCAAAGTTATATTCTACATTTTTCCTCAAGGTACTTTCTTTAATATAATTATCAACTTTATCATGAAGGAATAATGCAGTGATAAACAGGTGGTTAACCGTGTCTTATAAATGTAAATGTTAGGGTGGTATTACTGTTGTTTATGACTCAGAAGAGCCACACGGGAACATAACAGCCCCTTTATAAACAACTATGTAAATAGTGGATAGTAGTTGTGTGTGGTGGTGGTAGGTTGATGGTGCCTTTCATTTAATTGAATAAAAGTTTGTATACCAGCAGTGTGTTGCCTCCCTACTTTATATAAGTTCCTTAGTGGGAAGAAAAGCTAACTATTTTTCCCCTGACTTGATCTTATCACTCTGGATGGGTTTTGTACACGAGGTAATGAAATGTGTCAGCCTGAGCTGCGACCACTGACTCTCCTGGAGGATCCTTCTCTCAGTGCTCGCCTTGTTGCACTGGGAGCACTGACTCTCCTGGAGGATCCTTCTCTCAGTGCTCGCCTTGTTGCACTGGGAGCACTGACTCTCCTGGTGGATCCTTCTCTCGGTGCTCGCCTTGTTGCACTGGGAGCACTGACTCTCCTGGTGGATCCTTCTCTCAGTGCTCGCCTTGATGCACTGGGAGCACTGACTCTCCTGGAGGATCCTTCTCTCAGTGCTCGCCTTGATGCACTGGGAGCACTGACTCTCCTGAAGGATCCTTCTCTCAGTGCTCGCCTTGATGCACTGGGAGCACTGCCTCTCCTGGAGGATCCTTCTCTCAGTGCTCGTCTTGATGCACTGGGAGCACTGACTCTCCTGAAGGATCCTTCTCTCAGTGCTCGCCTTGATGCACTGGGAGCACTGACTCTCCTGGAGGATCCTTCTCTCAGTGCTCGCCTTGTTGCACTGGGAGCACTGACTCTCCTGGAGTATCCTTCTCTCAGTGCTCGCCTTGTTGCACTGGGAGCACTGACTCTCCTGGTGGATCCTTCTCTCAGTGCTCGCCTTGTTGCACTGGGAGCACTGACTCTCCTGGAGGATCCTTCTCTCAGTGCTCGCCTTGTTGCACTGGGAGCACTGACTCCTGGTGGATCCTTCTCTCAGTGCTCGCCTTGTTGAACTGGGAGCACTGACTCTCCTGGAGGATCCTTCTCTCAGTGCTCGCCTTGTTGCACTGGGAGCACTGACTCTCCTGGTGGATCCTTCTCTCAGTGCTCGCCTTGTTGAACTGGGAGCACTGACTCTCCTGGAGGATCCTTCTCTCAGTGCTCGCCTTGTTGCACTGGGAGCACTGACTCTCCTGGTGGATCCTTCTCTCAGTGCTCGCCTTGTTGAACTGGGAGCACTGACTCTCCTGGAGGATCCTTCTCTCAGTGCTCGCCTTGTTGCACTGGGAGCACTGACTCTCCTGGTGGATCCTTCTCTCAGTGCTCGCCTTGTTGCACTGGGAGCACTGACTCTCCTGGTGGATCCTTCTCTCAGTGCTTGCCTTGTTGCACTGGGAGCACTGACTCTCCTGGTGGATCCTTCTCTCAGTGCTCGCCTTGTTGCACTGGGAGCACTGACTCTCCTGGTGGATCCTTCTCTCAGTGCTCGCCTTGTTGCACTGGGAGCACTGACTCTCCTGGAGGATCCTTCTCTCAGTGCTCGCCTTGATGCACTGGGAGCACTGACTCTCCTGGTGGATCCTTCTCTCAGTGCTCGCCTTGATGCACTGGGAGCACTGACTCTCCTTGTGGATTCTTCTCTCAGTGCTCACCTTGTTGCACTGGGAGCACTGACTCTCCTTGTGGATCCTTCTCTCAGTGCTTGCCTTGTTGCTCTGGGAGCACTGACTCTCCTGGTGGATCCTTCTCTCAGTGCTCACCTTGTTGCACTGGGAGCACTGACTCTCCTGGTGGATCCTTCTCTCAGTGCTCGCCTTGATGCACTGGGAGCACTGACTCTCCTGGTGGATCCTTCTCTCAGTGCTCGCCTTGTTGCACTGGGAGCACTGACTCTCCTGGTGGATCCTTCTCTCAGTGCTCGCCTTGATGCACTGGGAGCACTGACTCTCCTGGTGGATCCTTCTCTCAGTGCTCGTCTTGTTGCACTTGGAGCACTGACTCTCCTGGTGGATCCTTCTCTCAGTGCTCGCCTTGTTGCACTGGGAGCACTGACTCTCCTGGAGGATCCTTCTCTCAGTGCTCGCCTTGATGCACTGGGAGCACTGACTCTCCTGGAGGATCCTTCTCTCAGTGCTCGCCTTGATGCACTGGGAGCACTGACTCTCCTGGAGGATCCTTCTCTCAGTGCTCGCCTTGATGCACTGGGAGCACTGACTCTCCTGGAGGATCCTTCTCTCAGTGCTCGCCTTGTTGCACTGGGAGCACTGACTCTCCTGGAGTATCCTTCTCTCAGTGCTCGCCTTGTTGCACTGGGAGCACTGACTCTCCTGGTGGATCCTTCTCTCAGTGCTCGCCTTGTTGCACTGGGAGCACTGACTCTCCTGGAGGATCCTTCTCTCAGTGCTCGCCTTGTTGCACTGGGAGCACTGACTCTCCTGGTGGATCCTTCTCTCAGTGCTCGCCTTGTTGAACTTGGAGCATTGACTCTCCTGGAGGATCCTTCTCTCAGTGCTCGCCTTGTTGCACTGGGAGCACTGACTCTCCTGGTGGATCCTTCTCTCAGTGCTTGCCTTGTTGCACTGGGAGCACTGACTCTCCTGGTGGATCCTTCTCTCAGTGCTCGCCTTGTTGCACTGGGAGCACTGACTCTCCTGGTGGATCCTTCTCTCAGTGCTCGCCTTGTTGAACTGGGAGCACTGACTCTCCTGGTGGATCCTTCTCTCAGTGCTCACCTTGTTGCCCTGGGAGCACTGACTCTCCTGGAGGATCCTTCTCTCAGTGCTCGCCTTGATGCACTGGGAGCACTGACTCTCCTGGAGGATCCTTCTCTTAGTGCTCACCTTGTTGCACTGGGAGCACTGACTCTCCTGGAGGATCCTTCTCTCAGTGCTCGCCTTGTTGCACTGGGAGCACTGACTCTCCTGGTGGATCCTTCTCTCAGTGCTCGCCTTGTTGCACTGGGAGCACTGACTCTCCTGGAGGATCCTTCTCTCAGTGCTCGCCTTGATGCACTGGGAGCACTGACTCTCCTGGAGGATCCTTCTCTCAGTGCTTGCCTTGTTGCACTGGGAGCACTGACTTTCCTGGTGGATCCTTCTCTCAGTGCTCGCCTTGATGCACTGGGAGCACTGACTCTCCTGGAGGATCCTTCTCTCAGTGCTCGCCTTGTTGCACTGGGAGCACTGACTCTCCTGGAGGATCCTTCTCTCAGTGCTTGCCTTGTTGCACTGGGAGCACTGACTCTCCTGGAGGATCCTTCTCTCAGTGCTCGCCTTGTTGCACTGGGAGCACTGACTCTCCTGGAGGATCCTTCTCTCAGTGCTCGCCTTGATGCACTGGGAGCACTGACTCTCCTGGAGGATCCTTCTCTCAGTGCTCACCTTGATGCACTGGGAGCACTGACTCCTGGAGGATCCTTCTCTCAGTGCTCACCTTGTTGCACTGGGAGCACTGACTCTCCTGGTGGATCCTTCTCTCAGTGCTCACATTGTTGCACTGGGAGCACTGACTCCTGGTGGATCCTTCTCTCAGTGCTCACCTTGATGCACTGGGAGCACTGACTCTCCTGGTGGATCCTTCTCTCAGTGCTCACGTTGATGCACTGGGAGCACTGACTCTCCTGGAGGATCCTTCTCTCAGTGCTCACCTTGATGCACTGGGAGCACTGACTCCTGGTGGATCCTTCTCTCAGTGCTCACCTTGTTGCACTGGGAGCACTGACTCTCCTGGTGGATCCTTCTCTCAGTGCTCGCCTTGTTGCACTGGGAGCACTGACTCCTGGTGGATCCTTCTCTCAGTGCTCACCTTGTTGCACTGGGAGCACTGACTCCTGGTGGATCCTTCTCTCAGTGCTCACCTTGTTGCACTGGGAGCACTGACTCTCCTGGAGGATCCTTCTCTCAGTGCTCGCCTTGTTGCACTGGGAGCACTGACTCTCCTGGAGGATCCTTCTCTCAGTGCTCGCCTTGTTGCACTGGGAGCACTGACTCTCCTGGTGGATCCTTCTCTCAGTGCTCGCCTTGTTGCACTGGGAGCACTGACTCTCCTGGTGGATCCTTCTCTCAGTGCTCGCCTTGTTGCACTGGGAGCACTGACTCTCCTGGTGGATCCTTCTCTCAGTGCTCGCCTTGTTGCACTGGGAGCACTGACTCTCCTGGTGGATCCTTCTCTCAGTGCTCGCCTTGTTGCACTGGGAGCACTAACTCTCCTGGAGGATCCTTCTCTCAGTGCTCGCCTTGATGCACTGGGAGCACTGGCTCTCCTGGAGGATCCTTCTCTCAGTGCTCGCCTTGTTGCACTGGGAGCACTGACTCTCCTGGAGGATCCTTCTCTCAGTGCTCACCTTGTTGCACTGGGAGCACTGACTCTCCTGGTGGATCCTTCTCTCAGTGCTTGCCTTGTTGCACTGCGAGCACTGACTCTCCTGGTGGATCCTTCTCTCAGTGCTCGCCTTGTTGAACTGGGAGCACTGACTCTCCTGGTGGATCCTTCTCTCAGTGCTCGCCTTGATGCACTGGGAGCACTGACTCTCCTGGTGGATCCTTCTCTCAGTGCTCGCCCTGTTGCACTGGGAGCACTGACTCTCCTGGTGGATCCTTCTCTCAGTGCTCGCCTTGTTGCACTGGGAGCACTGACTCTCCTGGTGGATCCTTCTCTCAGTGCTCGCCTTGTTGCACTGGGAGCACTGACTCTCCTGGTGGATCCTTCTCTCAGTGCTCGCCTTGTTGAACTGGGAGCACTGACTCTCCTGGTGGATCCTTCTCTCAGTGCTCACCTTGTTGCCCTGGGAGCACTGACTCTCCTGGAGGATCCTTCTCTCAGTGCTCGCCTTGATGCACTGGGAGCACTGACTCTCCTGGAGGATCCTTCTCTTAGTGCTCACCTTGTTGCACTGGGAGCACTGACTCTCCTGGAGGATCCTTCTCTCAGTGCTCGCCTTGTTGCACTGGGAGCACTGACTCTCCTGGTGGATCCTTCTCTCAGTGCTCGCCTTGTTGCACTGGGAGCACTGACTCTCCTGGAGGATCCTTCTCTCAGTGCTCGCCTTGATGCACTGGGAGCACTGACTCTCCTGGAGGATCCTTCTCTCAGTGCTTGCCTTGTTGCACTGGGAGCACTGACTTTCCTGGTGGATCCTTCTCTCAGTGCTCGCCTTGATGCACTGGGAGCACTGACTCTCCTGGAGGATCCTTCTCTCAGTGCTCGCCTTGTTGCACTGGGAGCACTGACTCTCCTGGAGGATCCTTCTCTCAGTGCTTGCCTTGTTGCACTGGGAGCACTGACTCTCCTGGAGGATCCTTCTCTCAGTGCTCGCCTTGTTGCACTGAGAGCACTGACTCTCCTGGAGGATCCTTCTCTCAGTGCTCGCCTTGATGCACTGGGAGCACTGACTCTCCTGGAGGATCCTTCTCTCAGTGCTCACCTTGATGCACTGGGAGCACTGACTCCTGGAGGATCCTTCTCTCAGTGCTCACCTTGTTGCACTGGGAGCACTGACTCTCCTGGTGGATCCTTCTCTCAGTGCTCACATTGTTGCACTGGGAGCACTGACTCCTGGTGGATCCTTCTCTCAGTGCTCACCTTGATGCACTGGGAGCACTGACTCTCCTGGTGGATCCTTCTCTTAGTGCTCACCTTGATGCACTGGGAGCACTGACTCTCCTGGAGGATCCTTCTCTCAGTGCTCACCTTGATGCACTGGGAGCACTGACTCCTGGTGGATCCTTCTCTCAGTGCTCACCTTGTTGCACTGGGAGCACTGACTCTCCTGGTGGATCCTTCTCTCAGTGCTCGCCTTGTTGCACTGGGAGCACTGACTCTCCTGGTGTATCCTTCTCTCAGTGCTCACCTTGTTGCACTGGGAGCACTGACTCCTGGTGGATCCTTCTCTCAGTGCTCACCTTGTTGCACTGGGAGCACTGACTCTCCTGGAGGATCCTTCTCTCAGTGCTCGCCTTGTTGCACTGCGAGCACTGACTCTCCTGGAGGATCCTTCTCTCAGTGCTCACCTTGTTGCACTGGGAGCACTGACTCTCCTGGAGGATCCTTCTCTCAGTGCTCGCCTTGTTGCACTGGGAGCACTGACTCTCCTGGTGGATCCTTCTCTCAGTGCTCGCCTTGTTGCACTGGGAGCACTGACTCTCCTGGTGGATCCTTCTCTCAGTGCTCACCTTGTTGCACTGGGAGCACTGACTCTCCTGGTGGATCCTTCTCTCAGTGCTCACCTTGTTGAACTGGGAGCACTGACTCTCCTGGTGGATCCTTCTCTCAGTGCTCGCCTTGTTGAACTGGGAGCACTGACTCTCCTGGTGGATCCTTCTCTCAGTGCTCGCCTTGTTGCACTGGGAGCACTGACTCTCCTGGAGGATCCTTCTCTCAGTGCTCGCCTTGTTGCACTGGGAGCACTGACTCTCCTGGAGGATCCTTTTCTCAGTGCTCGCCTTGTTGCACTGGGAGCACTGACTCTCCTGGAGGATCCTTCTCTCAGTGCTCGCCTTGTTGCACTGGGAGCACTGACTCTCCTGGAGGATCCTTCTCTCAGTGCTTGCCTTGTTGCACTGGGAGCACTGACTCTCCTGGTGGATCCTTCTCTCAGTGCTCGCCTTGATGCACTGGGAGCACTGACTCTCCTGGAGGATCCTTCTCTCAGTGCTCGCCTTGATGCACTGGGAGCACTGACTCTCCTGGTGGATCCTTCTCTCAGTGCTCGCCTTGATGCACTGGGAGCACTGACTCCTGGAGGATCCTTCTCTCAGTGCTCGCCTTGTTGCACTGGGAGCACTGACTCTCCTGGAGGATCCTTCTCTCAGTGCTCGCCTTGTTGCACTGGGAGCACTGACTCTCCTGGAGGATCCTTCTCTCAGTGCTCGCCTTGTTGCACTGGGAGCACTGACTCTCCTGGAGGATCCTTCTCTCAGTGCTCGCCTTGTTGCACTGGGAGCACTGACTCTCCTGGTGGATCCTTCTCTCGGTGCTCGCCTTGTTGCACTGGGAGCACTGACTCTCCTGGTGGATCCTTCTCTCAGTGCTCGCCTTGATGCACTGGGAGCACTGACTCTCCTGGAGGATCCTTCTCTCAGTGCTCGCCTTGATGCACTGGGAGCACTGACTCTCCTGAAGGATCCTTCTCTCAGTGCTCGCCTTGATGCACTGGGAGCACTGCCTCTCCTGGAGGATCCTTCTCTCAGTGCTCGTCTTGATGCACTGGGAGCACTGACTCTCCTGAAGGATCCTTCTCTCAGTGCTCGCCTTGATGCACTGGGAGCACTGACTCTCCTGGAGGATCCTTCTCTCAGTGCTCGCCTTGTTGCACTGGGAGCACTGACTCTCCTGGAGTATCCTTCTCTCAGTGCTCGCCTTGTTGCACTGGGAGCACTGACTCTCCTGGTGGATCCTTCTCTCAGTGCTCGCCTTGTTGCACTGGGAGCACTGACTCTCCTGGAGGATCCTTCTCTCAGTGCTCGCCTTGTTGCACTGGGAGCACTGACTCCTGGTGGATCCTTCTCTCAGTGCTCGCCTTGTTGAACTGGGAGCACTGACTCTCCTGGAGGATCCTTCTCTCAGTGCTCGCCTTGTTGCACTGGGAGCACTGACTCTCCTGGTGGATCCTTCTCTCAGTGCTCGCCTTGTTGAACTGGGAGCACTGACTCTCCTGGAGGATCCTTCTCTCAGTGCTCGCCTTGTTGCACTGGGAGCACTGACTCTCCTGGTGGATCCTTCTCTCAGTGCTCGCCTTGTTGAACTGGGAGCACTGACTCTCCTGGAGGATCCTTCTCTCAGTGCTCGCCTTGTTGCACTGGGAGCACTGACTCTCCTGGTGGATCCTTCTCTCAGTGCTCGCCTTGTTGCACTGGGAGCACTGACTCTCCTGGTGGATCCTTCTCTCAGTGCTTGCCTTGTTGCACTGGGAGCACTGACTCTCCTGGTGGATCCTTCTCTCAGTGCTCGCCTTGTTGCACTGGGAGCACTGACTCTCCTGGTGGATCCTTCTCTCAGTGCTCGCCTTGTTGCACTGGGAGCACTGACTCTCCTGGAGGATCCTTCTCTCAGTGCTCGCCTTGATGCACTGGGAGCACTGACTCTCCTGGTGGATCCTTCTCTCAGTGCTCGCCTTGATGCACTGGGAGCACTGACTCTCCTTGTGGATTCTTCTCTCAGTGCTCACCTTGTTGCACTGGGAGCACTGACTCTCCTTGTGGATCCTTCTCTCAGTGCTTGCCTTGTTGCTCTGGGAGCACTGACTCTCCTGGTGGATCCTTCTCTCAGTGCTCACCTTGTTGCACTGGGAGCACTGACTCTCCTGGTGGATCCTTCTCTCAGTGCTCGCCTTGATGCACTGGGAGCACTGACTCTCCTGGTGGATCCTTCTCTCAGTGCTCGCCTTGTTGCACTGGGAGCACTGACTCTCCTGGTGGATCCTTCTCTCAGTGCTCGCCTTGATGCACTGGGAGCACTGACTCTCCTGGTGGATCCTTCTCTCAGTGCTCGCCTTGTTGCACTTGGAGCACTGACTCTCCTGGTGGATCCTTCTCTCAGTGCTCGCCTTGTTGCACTGGGAGCACTGACTCTCCTGGAGGATCCTTCTCTCAGTGCTCGCCTTGATGCACTGGGAGCACTGACTCTCCTGGAGGATCCTTCTCTCAGTGCTCGCCTTGATGCACTGGGAGCACTGACTCTCCTGGAGGATCCTTCTCTCAGTGCTCGCCTTGATGCACTGGGAGCACTGACTCTCCTGGAGGATCCTTCTCTCAGTGCTCGCCTTGTTGCACTGGGAGCACTGACTCTCCTGGAGTATCCTTCTCTCAGTGCTCGCCTTGTTGCACTGGGAGCACTGACTCTCCTGGTGGATCCTTCTCTCAGTGCTCGCCTTGTTGCACTGGGAGCACTGACTCTCCTGGAGGATCCTTCTCTCAGTGCTCGCCTTGTTGCACTGGGAGCACTGACTCTCCTGGTGGATCCTTCTCTCAGTGCTCGCCTTGTTGAACTTGGAGCACTGACTCTCCTGGAGGATCCTTCTCTCAGTGCTCGCCTTGTTGCACTGGGAGCACTGACTCTCCTGGTGGATCCTTCTCTCAGTGCTTGCCTTGTTGCACTGGGAGCACTGACTCTCCTGGTGGATCCTTCTCTCAGTGCTCGCCTTGTTGCACTGGGAGCACTGACTCTCCTGGTGGATCCTTCTCTCAGTGCTCGCCTTGTTGAACTGGGAGCACTGACTCTCCTGGTGGATCCTTCTCTCAGTGCTCACCTTGTTGCCCTGGGAGCACTGACTCTCCTGGAGGATCCTTCTCTCAGTGCTCGCCTTGATGCACTGGGAGCACTGACTCTCCTGGAGGATCCTTCTCTTAGTGCTCACCTTGTTGCACTGGGAGCACTGACTCTCCTGGAGGATCCTTCTCTCAGTGCTCGCCTTGTTACACTGGGAGCACTGACTCTCCTGGTGGATCCTTCTCTCAGTGCTCGCCTTGTTGCACTGGGAGCACTGACTCTCCTGGAGGATCCTTCTCTCAGTGCTCGCCTTGATGCACTGGGAGCACTGACTCTCCTGGAGGATCCTTCTCTCAGTGCTTGCCTTGTTGCACTGGGAGCACTGACTTTCCTGGTGGATCCTTCTCTCAGTGCTCGCCTTGATGCACTGGGAGCACTGACTCTCCTGGAGGATCCTTCTCTCAGTGCTCGCCTTGTTGCACTGGGAGCACTGACTCTCCTGGAGGATCCTTCTCTCAGTGCTTGCCTTGTTGCACTGGGAGCACTGACTCTCCTGGAGGATCCTTCTCTCAGTGCTCGCCTTGTTGCACTGGGAGCACTGACTCTCCTGGAGGATCCTTCTCTCAGTGCTCGCCTTGATGCACTGGGAGCACTGACTCTCC